>NC_044553.1:80047931-80086177 GCF_007565055.1 Rhinopithecus roxellana | reverse complement strand
CCAGCGGGAGACCCCCGCCAGGCGGGCTTCCTCAGGCGCGGCAGCTTCGCGCGTGGAGGGTGTGAGCCCAACCTTTGTCCCTCGAGCAAGCGCTGCCGCGCGGTGCCCGCTCCTTCTCCTTGGCTGGGCATGCACCTTGGCGCGGGCCACAGCCAGCCGGGCCCGAGGTGCAGGGGGCCGGCGGGGAGTCGTCTGCCCCCTGCGCTCCCGCCCCGAGGTCGCGGACGCGCGGGACTCCCCCCCGCCGGGTCTGGGAATCCGGCGAGGAACGCTTTCCTTTAGAAGTCAGAATGTAGTCAGCGTTCCTCTGCCTGACTCAGCTGCTGGTATTCTGCTGCCCATTCGCGTTCTTAAACAGGCAAACAGTTCCTGCTTCCTTGTGACCAGTTTTAAAAGAAAAGGCCTAATTTTGTTGATGGTTTCTGATAATTTAAGGTTGCACGTTGAACTTGAAGCCTGTACATTGTTGTGTTCTACGTTAATGAAGGTTGCTTTAAACGATCTTTGTAGTAAATTATGTAACTTTCCAATGATCATAACTCACCTTCTGTTGATTGACGTTCAGTATGTGTACGGAATGTAGGTTTCGGTCGAAAGGTTTTTCTTGGCAGTTTATGCTAAAATTAAAATCTGAGTGGGAAGTTTTTAGATGTAGTATGGAGTGTTTGTTTTGTCTCCAAACTTGCTTAGAATAGTAAAAATTTAGATTCGGAAAGTCAGTGGAACAAAAATTTTGAAATGTTGATTTGACTGACAGTGAAAGGTGTTAATATTTCCGATTTTTTAAAAAAGCAATATCATGTTTTAATGATAGTTTACTAATTATGCTTTTGGATTTTACCAGAAGTTAATAACCTGTTAAATTCTGCAGTAGGAACAAATGACGTGTTGGTTATTGGTGTCTTTAAAGTATTGGTGGTATGAAACTTATTAAATAAGCTTCCTTGAATTAAGAACTACCGATTTTTTTTTACTAGATCCCTGTGGACAATAGCGTATTGTGGATAGGTTTTATAGGCTTTCTATTTGTAGTAGGATGAGCTATTAAATTATAATGTAAGAGATTTATAGATAAAACAGGCAAAAGTAGGAAAAGCAATTCATTATTTAATCTTTAAAAATCGAGTAAATTTTACCATGTACCTGAATTACTTTTGGCTAGACGGACTTGAACGTGACAAGTTAAGGTGGACTGATTAACATTAACTTGTTTTAGAATGTTAAAATGGGAGAAAATATGTAAGTTCTTCCTGAGGGTGACCCAAGTCAGTGCAGTGGATTTAGCTTTTACATGATCTTGAATTATGATTTCGATTAAAAATCTCATCACAGGGGTACATGGTTTCAGGATCTCCTGAGGGCTGTCATGGAAAAAATTTAAAAAATAAAATTTTATCACACATTCCAAGAAACTTGATCAATTTAATAGGTTATACTGAGATGCCCTGTTTCTCTGATATTTTCTGATTTCAGAGTGTCTAGAAAAAATAGTATCTTGACATGTGTGCTTTACAATATAATTTTCTTTTCTTTTCTTTCTTTTTTTTTTTTTTTTTGTGAGACAGAGTCTCGGTGTTGCCCAGGCTGGAGTGCAGTGGTGCGATCTTGGTTCACTGCAGTCTCCACCTCCCGGGTTCAAGTGATTCTCCTGCCTCAGCCTTCCAACTAGCTGGGACTACAGGCGCCTGCCACCACACCCGGCTAATTTTTGTATTTTAGTAGCGACGGGGTTTCACCTGTTGGCCAGGCTGGCCTCGAACTTCTGACCTCAGGTGATCCACCCGCCTCGGCCTCCCGAAGTGCTGGTATTACAGGTGTGGGCCACACCAGAATATATATATACACACACACACACATATACACACACACACACACACACACATATATATATATCTCACTCTGCCACCCAGGCTATAGTGCAGTGGCGCGATCCCGACTCACTGGAAGCTCCGCCTCCGGGGTTCAGGCCTTTCTCCTACCTCAGCTTCCCGAGTAGCTGGGACTACAGGCCAACGCCATTACGCCCGCCCTAATTTTTTGGTTTTTGTTTTGTTTTGTTTTGTTTTAAGTAGAGACGGGGTTTCACCGTGTTAGCCAGGATGATCTCGATTTCCTGACCTCATGATCCGCCCGCCTCTGCCTCCCAAAGTGCTGGGATTACAGGCGTGAACCTCCACGCCCGGCCTTTATAATTTTTGGTCATATACTTACTGAATCATAGAATCGTTGAGTTGGAAGTAATCTTAACCTCTTCATTTTCCACGAAAAAGACAGTGAGGCTTGAAGGAGTTAAGTAATCCGTAGTCTGACTGCTAGTTAGTGGCAGACTTGGAACTACATGAATGCTAAAATGCTTGTCCCCATATTCTAAGTTCAGTGCTCTTCTCAGGATGTCTTATTGTTAAACCAGTAAGTTGCCTTCTCCAAATCACTTAACAGGCAGGGTTGATTCTTTCCGTCATGCGTTTTTTCCCTTTTCTTTTTTAGTAACCACTAACTGCAATTCATTTCCTTACTGAAGAGTTTTCAGTTTTCTAATATTTAAAACAATGTTTAATGAATATCTTTGTGCATGTCTCCTTGAGCGCATGTATGGAGGCTTTCCTAGAATGTATGTATACCTACCTATAAGTGGAATTGCTGATAATAGATTGATATGTGTTTTCAACATTACTAGCTACAGCCAAATTATCCTTTTTAATGCTGTAGCCATTTACATTCCTGCAAACAGTATGAGTGACAGTGGCTTCATGTCCTTGCCCACAATTGGCATTGTAAGATTTAAAAATTTTTGCTAATCTGATGGATGAGAAATGATATAATTGCTTCCTTTCTTTAAAAAATATTTAATTTACATGAAATGAAATTAACTCTTTTCATTGTGCAATTCCAACTAAGAGAGCTGTGCAACTAGCACAATCAAGGTAAAGAACAGTTCCATCACCTATCCATTCACCAGTTGAAGGACATTTGAGTTGTTTTCAGGTTTTTGTGACTGAGTGAGGTTGCTGTAAATCTTTGCAAATAGGTTTTTGTGTAAACCTAAGTTTTTGTTTCTCTTAAGTAAATGGAATGTGGTAGGTATAGCCTACTTTTATCTTAAAATGAAAAAAAAAAGACCTATCTGTGGTAGACAGAATAAAGGTTTTCAAAGATATTCTAGTCCCTGGAACCTGTGAATGTGTTTGCTTACGTGGCAAAGGCAAATTAAGGTTGCTAATTAGATGACTTTAGGGAGATTATTGTGGATTATTCAGGTGGTCCCAATGTATCACAGAATCTTTAAAAAAAGGAAAGAGAGAGGCAGAAGAGTAGAGTCAGAAAAAAAGATGTAACAATGGTCAGAGAAGTGCAAAGTTGCTGGCTTTGAAGATGGAGGAGAGCAGGCCACAAATAAGGAATATGAGTGGTCTCTAGAATCTTGAAGAGGCTAGGAAATGGATTACTCTTTAGAGCCTCCAGAAAAGAAAGCAGCCCTGCCAGTAATTTTAGCCAAGGGAGACATATGTCAGACTTCTAACGTGTAGGACTGTAAAATAATTTCTGTTGTTTTAAGCCACTAAATTTGTGGCAATTTGTTACATTGGCATAGGAAACTAATACACTGTCAAGCTGTGCTTGAAGTGGCTGAACCACTTTGCATTTCCACCAGCAATATATGAGAGGTCCAGTTGCTTTACATTCCTGTCAGCTCTTGGTATGGTCAGTCTTTAGGTTTAGCCATTTTAATAGTATCTCGTTAGGATTTTTCTTTGCATTTCCCCCATGACTGAGGATGTTGAGCATCTTTTCATGTACTTACTTGCCATCTGTTTATCTTTGATAAAGTGTCTGAAGCTTTTGCCCATTTTTAAATTGGATTGTTATAGCTGAATTTATTATTATCTTATTCTTTTTTCCTTTTGTTTTTTTTTTTTTTTAGGGATGGAGTCTCACTGTGTTTCCCAGGCTGGTCTCAGGACTCCTGGGCTCAAGTGATTCTCCTGCCTCAGCCTCCCAAAGTGTTGGGATTACAGGCATGAACCACTGCCCCCAAAGTTCTTTATAGTCCCTTATCTTTTGTCAGATAGGTGATTTACGAAGGTTTTCTTCCACTCTGGCTTGCCTTTTCATCCTCATAACTTTTATACTTCATTACTTTTGAAGTACAGAAGTTTTCAATTTTGAGAAAGTCCAAATTACTAATTTTTAAAATTTGAATATTGTATCTAAGAACTCTTTGCTCAGTCTAAGGTCAGAGAGGTCTTTCTCCTATTTTTTTCCCCAAGTTTTATATTGTAATTTTATTTTTAGATCTATGTTCCATTTTGAGTTTATTTTCATATAAAATGAGAGAAGTACAGGTTGAGTTTCATTTATTTGTCCAGTTGTTCCATGACCATTTGTTGAAAACATGATCTTTTTCCCATTGAATTCCCCTTGTCTCTTTGTCAAAAACTATTTGACTACATTTGTTGGGATTTGTTTATGGACTGTTCAGTTGATCTATTTTGTCTATCCTTTTTATTTTTTATTTAGAGACAGGGTCTCTCTCTGTTGCTCAGGCTGGAGTGCAGTGATATCTGCTCACTGCAGCATTGGCCTCCCAGGTTCAAGCAATCCTCCCAATTAGCTGGGACCACAGGCATGCTACCACACTTGGCTAAGTTTTAAAATTATTTGTAGAGATGAGGTCTTGGCTATGTTGCCCAGGCTGTATTATTTTAAAAATTTTTGAGACAGGGTCTCACTCTGTCGTCCAGGCTGGAATACAGTGGTGTGAATATGGCTCACTGCAGCCTCAACCCCCTGGACTCAAGCCATCCTCCCCTTTCCCCAGTGACTGGTACTATAGGTGTATGCCACCATGCCAGGCCAATTTTTAAAAATTTTTTGTAGAGACAAGATCTCCCTATGTTGCCCAAGCTGGTCTTGAGCATCTGAGCACAAGGGATCCTCCCACCTCAACCTCCAAAAGTGCTAGGATTACAGGGGTTAGCCACCGCGCCTGGCCTACTATAGCCTTTTTTTTTTTTTTTTTTGAGATGGAGTCTCGCTCTATCACCAGGCTGGAGTCCAGTGGCACGATCTCGGCTCACTGCAACGTCCGCCTCCTGGGTTCAAGCAATTCTCCTACTGCCCACCTCAGCCTCCCAAGTAGCTGGGATTACAAGCACGCACTACCACGCCCAGCTAATTTTTGTATTTTTAGTAGAGGCGGGGTTTCACCATGTTGGCCAGGATGGTCTTGATCTCCTAACCTTGTGATCCACCTGCCCCGGCTTCCCAAAGTGCTGGGATTACAGGCATGAGCCACTGCCCCTGTCCTACTATAGCTTTAAAATAAGTCTTCACATTAGGTAATGTGACTCTTCCAACTGTATTTTTCAAAATTGTTATGGCTATTTTTAGTTCCTTTGCCTTTCTGTATAATATTTAGAATCATCTTCTTGCTAATGTATTTGTTCTGTTGGGATTTTGATGGAGATTGTGTTTAATTTAGAGATCAACCTGAATATAATTGACATCTTAATAATTTGAGTCTTCTAATCTATGAACATGCTGTTTCTCTCCATTTATGTGAGTATTGTAGTTTTCAATGTGCAGATCTTTCAAATACTTTATTAAGTCTATACCTAATTATTTTAATTTTTTGGTCCTGTTGTAAATGGTAATTTAAAAAAATCAGATTCCAATTGATCACTGATAGTATATAGAAATTAATTTTTGTATATTGACTTTGTATCCTGACTTTTTGCTAAACTCCCTTGTTAGTTCTAGAAGCTTTTTTATTTTAATAATTTTTTTTAGAATTTTCTAAGTAGACAGTCGTGTTCAAAACTTTTCTTTTCTTCTAGTCTGTATGCCTTTTATTTCTTTTCCTTAACTTACTGTATTGGCTTGGCTAGGACTTCCACTGAGATGTCGAGTAGGAGAGGTGAGAAGTAGCATCTTTATCTTGTTCACTTTTTTTTTTTTTTTTTTAAATAGGGTCTCACTCTATCCCCAGGCTAAAGTGTAGTGGCGCAACACGGCTCACGGCAGCCTCAACTTTCTGGGCTCAGTTGATTCTCCCATCCCAGCCTCTTGAGTAGCTGGGACCCCCAGCAAGTGCCACCATGTCCAGCTAATTTTTTGTGTATTTAGTAGAGACAGGGCTTCGCCATGTTGCCCAGGCTGGTCTGGAACTCCTGGGTGGAAGCAATCCGCCCACCTCAGCCTCCCAAAGTGCTGGGATTACAGGCGTGAGTCACAGTGCCTGGCCTCTCACTCACTTGGCCGAGGCGGGCGGATCAGGAGGTCAGGAGATCGAGACCATCCTGGCTAACACAGTGAAACCCCATCTCTACTGAAAAAAAAAAAAAAAAAATACAAAAAATTAGCCGGGCGTGGTGGCGGGCGCCTGTAGTCCCAGCTACTGGGGAGGCTGAGGCAGGAGAATGGCGTGAACCCGGGAGGCGGAGCTTGTAGTGAGCCGAGATGGCGCCACTGCACTTCAGCCTGGGTGACATAGCGAGACTCCATCTCAAAAAAAAAAGAAAAGAAAAGTATTCAGTCTTTCACCTTTAAAACACGATATTAGCTGTAGGTCATTTTGTGCATTGTCTTAAGGAGATTAAGGAAGTTTTCTTCTGTTCCTAGGTTACTGAGGGTTTGTTTTTTAAATCATGAATGGATGTTGAATTTTATCATCTGCCTTTTCTGCATATATCGAGATGATTGTGTGAACTTTTTTTCTTTAATCTGTTAATATGGTGAGTTACGCTGATTTTTCAAATGTTGAACCATGTTTGCATATTTATGGGACTAATTCGGGTTATTTTAAAGAAAAATAATTTTGGACTTTTTAAAACTAATATACATTAACATTTATTCTTAAAAATGAAGAAGGAACAATGTCACGTGCCTATAGCCCCATCCAATTGGGAGGCTGAGGTGGGAGGACAGTTTGAGTCCAGCCTGAGCAACATAACAAGATCTCTTTTTTAAAAAAAAAAAAAAAAAAAAAAGAAACCAAATATAAGATTTTGTGAACTAAAATAATGAAGTCGGTAGAGTCAAGGTATTCATTAACAGTTACCTACATTTTACATTTTAGTAGGTCTTAAATTTTCTTGATTTATTCTAGAGTTTGTATATTGGAGGACTCTTATTTAAAATTACTAAATGAGAGCTGGGTGTGGTGGTTCATACTGTAGTCCCAGCTACTCAGGAGGCTGAAATGAGAGAATTACTTGAGCCCAGGTGGCTGCAGTGCTCTCTGATCACACCTTTGAACAGCCCAGGCAACACAGTGAGACCTGGTCTCTAAAAAAAGTTTTTTGAAAATTACTAATAAAGAAAATGTTATTTGTGTCACTGTAACCAAACATTCCTCTTCTGGGTAGTTTAGATAAGTTGTTTAAATGGACTTGGAGAAGCTAGGCATGGTGGTTTGCGCCTCTCATCTCAGCTACTCAGGAGGCTGAGGGGAGGATTGCATGAGCTCAGTTCAAGACCAGCCTGGGTGACAGAGCTAGACGAGTGAATGAATGAATGAATGAATAAATGGATTTGGATAGTGAATTGTATTTTGAATGAAGATAAAATGATATGATATGGAGGTTTTTGCTTAAAATGAAAACCATGAAGTTAAAAAAAAAAAAAAGAGTCGGCCGGGCACAGTGGCTCACGCCTGTAATCCCAGCACTTTGGGAGGCCGAGGCAGGCGGATCACGAAATCAGGAGATCGAGATCATCCTGGCTAACATGGTGAAACCCCGTCTCTACTAAAAATACAAAAAACTAGCCGGGCGTGGTGCCGGGCGCCTGTAGTCCCAGCTACTCAGGAGGCTGAATGGCGTAAACCCGGGAGGCGGAGCTTGCAGTGAGCTGAGATCGCGCCCCTGCACTCCAGCCTGGGCGACAGAGCGAGACTCTGTCTCAGAAAAAAAAAAAAACCAACAAAAAACAAAAAACAAAAAACAGGCTGGGCGCTGTGGCTCACGCCTGTAATCCCAGCACTTTGGGAATCCGAGGTGGGCGGATCACGAGGTCAGGAGATCGAGACCATCCTGGCTAACACGGTGAAACCCCGTCTCTACTGAAAATACAAAAAAATTGGGCCGGGCGCGGTGGCTCAAGCCTGTAATCCCAGCACTTTGGGAGGCCGAGACGGGTGGATCACGAGGTCAGGAGATCGAGACCATCCTGGCTAACATGGTGAAACCCCGTCTCTACTAAAAATACAAAAAACTAGCCGGTCGAGGTGGTGGGCGCCTGTAGTCCCAGCTACTGGGGAGGCTGAGGCAGGAGAATGGCGTGAACCCGGGAGGCGGAGCTTGTAGTGAGCCGAGATGGCGCCACTGCACTTCAGCCTGGGTGACATAGCGAGACTCCATCTCAAAAAAAAAAGAAAAGAAAAGTATTCAGTCTTTCACCTTTAAAACACGATATTAGCTGTAGGTCATTTTGTGCATTGTCTTAAGGAGATTAAGGAAGTTTTCTTCTGTTCCTAGGTTACTGAGGGTTTGTTTTTTAAATCATGAATGGATGTTGAATTTTATCATCTGCCTTTTCTGCATATATCGAGATGATTGTGTGAACTTTTTTTCTTTAATCTGTTAATATGGTGAGTTACGCTGATTTTTCAAATGTTGAACCATGTTTGCATATTTATGGGACTAATTCGGGTTATTTTAAAGAAAAATAATTTTGGACTTTTTAAAACTAATATACATTAACATTTATTCTTAAAAATGAAGAAGGAACAATGTCACGTGCCTATAGCCCCATCCAATTGGGAGGCTGAGGTGGGAGGACAGTTTGAGTCCAGCCTGAGCAACATAACAAGATCTCTTTTAAAAAAAAAAAAAAAAAAAAGAAACCAAATATAAGATTTTGTGAACTAAAATAATGAAGTCGGTAGAGTCAAGGTATTCATTAACAGTTACCTACATTTTACATTTTAGTAGGTCTTAAATTTTCTTGATTTATTCTAGAGTTTGTATATTGGAGGACTCTTATTTAAAATTACTAAATGAGAGCTGGGTGTGGTGGTTCATACTGTAGTCCCAGCTACTCAGGAGGCTGAAATGAGAGAATTACTTGAGCCCAGGTGGCTGCAGTGCTCTCTGATCACACCTTTGAACAGCCCAGGCAACACAGTGAGACCTGGTCTCTAAAAAAAGTTTTTTGAAAATTACTAATAAAGAAAATGTTATTTGTGTCACTGTAACCAAACATTCCTCTTCTGGGTAGTTTAGATAAGTTGTTTAAATGGACTTGGAGAAGCTAGGCATGGTGGTTTGCGCCTCTCATCTCAGCTACTCAGGAGGCTGAGGGGAGGATTGCATGAGCTCAGTTCAAGACCAGCCTGGGTGACAGAGCTAGACGAGTGAATGAATGAATGAATGAATAAATGGATTTGGATAGTGAATTGTATTTTGAATGAAGATAAAATGATATGATATGGAGGTTTTTGCTTAAAATGAAAACCATGAAGTTAAAAAAAAAAAAAAGAGTCGGCCGGGCACAGTGGCTCACACCTGTAATCCCAGCACTTTGGGAGGCCGAGGCAGGCGGATCACGAAATCAGGAGATCGAGATCATCCTGGCTAACATGGTGAAACCCCGTCTCTACTAAAAATACAAAAAACTAGCCGGGCGTGGTGCCGGGCGCCTGTAGTCCCAGCTACTCAGGAGGCTGAATGGCGTAAACCCGGGAGGCGGAGCTTGCAGTGAGCTGAGATCGCGCCCCTGCACTCCAGCCTGGGCGACAGAGCGAGACTCTGTCTCAGAAAAAAAAAAAAACCAACAAAAAACAAAAAACAAAAAACAGGCTGGGCGCTGTGGCTCACGCCTGTAATCCCAGCACTTTGGGAATCCGAGGTGGGCGGATCACGAGGTCAGGAGATCGAGACCATCCTGGCTAACACGGTGAAACCCCGTCTCTACTGAAAATACAAAAAAATTGGGCCGGGCGCGGTGGCTCAAGCCTGTAATCCCAGCACTTTGGGAGGCCGAGACGGGTGGATCACGAGGTCAGGAGATCGAGACCATCCTGGCTAACATGGTGAAACCCCGTCTCTACTAAAAATACAAAAAACTAGCCGGTCGAGGTGGTGGGCGCCTGTAGTCCCAGCTACTGGGGAGGCTGAGGCAGGAGAATGGCGGGAACCCGGGAGGCGGAGCTTGCAGTGAGCTGAGAACCGGCCACTGCACTCCAGCCTGGGCGACAGAGCGAGACTCCGTCTCAAAAAAAAAAAAAAAAAAATACAAAAAAATTAGCCAGGCGTGGTGGTAGGTGCCAGTAGTCCCAGCTACTCAGGAGGCCGAGGCAGGAGAATGGTGGGAACCCGGGAGGCGGAGCTTGCAGTGCGCCGAGATGACGCCACTGTGCTCCAGCCTGGGTGACAGCGAGACTCTGTCTCAAAAAAAAAAGAAAAAAAAGAAAACTCCTTCCTTATACCAGAAAATCAAATATAGACTCTTGGTTAATCACGTAAATGTTCAGCTTAGAGTACAGAGTAGAATGATTTCGGTGAATTTTTTTTTTTTAAAGAGGGCAGAAGTGATCCTCTTGCCTCAGTCTCCTCACTAACTGGGACTGTAGACGCATGCCAGTCACACCTGCCTCAGTAAATGTATTAAATCAAAAAGTGTGAAGTGAAATAAAAAACGAAATGCTAGTAAGAAAAAGCCAGGTGCCATTTTGTTTTGAATTGAGTATGTTCCTTCATGAGAAATGTGGGTGCATGACACATGCTCATTAAATATATTTTGAATTGTGAGATTTTTTCCTCCATCAATTCAAGCTACAGAGACAGTTTATTTTTTATTTTAGTTAATTAATTTATTTAGAGATGGGATCTTGCCCTGTCACCCAAGCTGGAGTACAGTGGTGTGATCATACCTCACTGCAGCCTCAAACTCCTAGGCTCAAGTAACTCTCCTACTTCCGCCTCCCAAGTCATTGGGATTACTTGTGTGTCACTACATCTGACCAGAAAACAGCTTAATTATGAAACAGTAACTTCATAATCAAGCTTTTTAATTTTGTTGTTTTTATAAATTGGGCTAATTATGATATAACATTATAAAAATTAAAACAATTTGGCTGTCTCATATAATTTTATAGTTTTTTCTTCAGTTGATAGTCTCAAAGACCCTCAAAGACGTTGAAATTTTGAGGCCTCTAGGGTTCTTGGCGTTTTGCTTCTTTAAGGCAGGGGTCAATAACTCTGTAAATATTTCAGCTTCATGGGCCATATTGTCTCTGTTGCAAGTACTGAGTTCTGTTGTTAGAGTGGCAGAGGTAGCCAAACAAATGAGCATGACTTTTCCAATAAAACTTTATTTATAAAAATAAGGTGTGCCTGATTTGACCTCTGGTCTTAGTTTACATGCCAACATTTTTATTTTATTTTTTTGAAATAGAGATGGGGGTCTCACTATGTTGCTCAGGCTGTTCTCGAACTCCTTGACTCAAGTGATCCTCTCAAGTTGGCCTCGTGAAGTGCTGGGATTACAGGCATGAGCCACCTCACCTGGCCTACATACCAATTTTTTTTTTTTTTTTTTTTGAGACCAAGTCTCACTCTGTTGCCCAGGCATTATCTCGACTCATTGCAACCTCTACCTCCCGGGTTCAAGTGATTTTCCCGCCTCAGCCTCCCGAGTAGCTGGGATTACAGGCACCTGCCATCATGCATGGCTAATTTTTGTATTTTTGTGGAGACAGGGTTTCACCATGTTGGCCAGGCTGGTCTTGAACTCCTGACCTCAGGTGATTTGCCCATCTCGGCCTCCCAAAGTGCTGGGATTACAGGCGTGAGCCACCATGCCTGGCCTCATACCAATGTTTTAAGGCAAAAAATCAGTAGGAGAAATGACAGTAATTGTAGTATTGTAGTAGAAGGAGCCTTGGGGTATTTATTTCATGCTGTAATTCTAGGCCAGACCTCACTTTTCTCACCTATAACATGTAGCCACTTTGAAAGATGATTGAAAAAATTAAGATAAGATATGGAAAGCACCTAGCAAAATGTCTAACACATAGCAGATATTTAATACATATTCACTTACTCACTTTTTGTTTCAAGACTGCACAGTGCTTTGTCACAAACCAACGTATGTGAAATAATTAAGGAGAGTCAGGTTTTTTAGTTTGTAGTATTATCTAATACATCCAAATATTAGAAATTTTAATTATGTGTTTATAGTTATCTTTTGAGTTACGCTTTTTTGGTATAAATCATAATTGGCTTCACAATTTGAGAAGCTTCACACAAACAGTTGAGGATTTTGTGTCAAAATATTGTATTTTGAGACTTTTACATTGTCACAGAAAAGGTTTGAGAATATCACTTAAAATACATTTTTTGCTTTGCTGTAAGAAGTAGGCATTCTGTATTTTGCTTGTGTGTTTTAGAAGTGCCTTTAAAACTGCATTCATTTAACATGATTGACTGCTTCTATGAATGTAGTGAGCTAGGTGCTCTGCTAGGACTTGGTTGTACTTAAAGAGTATCCATATTTAGATACTCATTTTTATGTTGTGTTTGAAATGTAAGTAAAGCTTCAGAAAGTCTTTTTTCTGAGTTTCTAGCAAAATAAAGCTGTTCTATTTTTATGAAGTTGGTTGAGATTCACTAGAGCCCTTGTATGGCGCACAAATGGGTCACATCCTACAACTTGAAAACCACTGATGCAGATAGACTAAAGTAACCCTTCTCCAAGGGGCTGTGTTCATAATTTCATTTAAAATTCAGCTTGTCCACCCACTCTTCCTTCCTCTAGGAACGTTCCATACCCTCTTATTGGCAATTAAGTTTTAGTTCTTAAAATTTTAGAAAAGTATGCATTAACAATTTATTCTTTTTTTGTAACTCATCTGTAAGTTATTGAGGGGTGTGACTACTGTTTGATGTTCATTTATGATCGGAAGTACTAGACACTCAAATATTTGCTGACCAAAAAAATCTGGAAGAAAATAAGTTACGCATTCAACAGTGGTTCTTCTGTCTTAGTATTGGAAATCACACTGCCTCACATTGAAAACTGTATAAACTCCAGTTTATGTGCACTGGACATGCAGATTTAACTGTCTAATATTAAACAAAAAATTCTAGTATTCAACAGGTTGTTTTGTGACTCTGATAGTCATCTGGGCCCTTCCTCTGAAACACACACACTGTTACTACAATATGCATGGATTCATGGAAATTAGGTCATGAACCCCAGGTACAAGTCTCTGATCCAGGTGATTCATCGACTATATAAATGACCTGCAAATGTTTTTCACAATAATGATTTGCATAAGTGTAATCAGTACATACTTAGAGTTAATGAAAATAAATTTCATAGTTTTTGTAGGCATCTTAAAGGAATCTTATCCTTCTATATTTTATATCTTATCCTTTTATACTTAAAATTTATAGCAAGATTGATAGTTCATTTGGCCAAATCACAATGCTTTCTGCTTTCCCCTCTTATCCAGAATTGTATCCCAGTTCGTTTGACCAAATCACAATGCTTTCTGCTTTCCCCTCTTATCCAGAATTGTATCCCTTGCTGTGTCTCTTAATGTGTTATGCTGTATGCTTATCCTTTGAGTGTATTTCTTAAATATTAACAACTACATTTCAAGTTCTTTGTCAGCATTTTCCTTTTTACAAATGAGGAAATAGAGGCTCAGAGAGATTAAATATTTTATCCATAGTCCTATTATAAGTGATAGAAAGGATTTGAATTAATTTATTTGATCCCAAAGCCCTTGGCTTTTCTGCTTTGTCTATAAGCCTGCCTTAAAACTTAACTTAACATTGTCTTTTTGGTAAGATTAGAAACTTTTCTTTTCTTTTTTTTTTTTGAGACGGAGTCTCGCTGTGTCGCCCAGGCTGGAGTGCAGTAGCGTGATCTCAGCTCACTGCAAGCTCCGCCTCCCAGGTTCACGCCATTCTCCCGCCTCAGCCTCCCAGTAGCTGGGACTACAGGCGCCCGCCACCTCGCCCGGCTAGTTTTTTGTATTTTTAGTAGAGACGGGGTTTCACCATGTTAGCCAGGATGGTCTTGATCTCCTGACCTCGTGATCCACCCGCCTCGGCCTCCCAAAGTGCTGGGATTACAGGCTTGAGCCACCACGCCCGGCCCAGAAACTTTTTGATGAAAGCCATTTTTTACTTTACCTAGTGTTTAAAAATGTACATGAGCCTGGGCACAGTGCCTCATGCCTGAAATCCCAATATTTTGGGAGGCCAAGACAAGAGGACTGCTTGAGCCCAGGAGTTTGAGACCAACCTGGGCAACATAGTGGGACCCTGTTTCTACAAAAAACACAAAAATTAGCTGGACATGGTGGTGTGCACCTGTAGTCCCAGCTACTCGGGAGGCTAAAGTGAGAGGATTTCTTGAGCCTGGGAGTTGAGGCTGCAGTGAACCATGATGGCAGCATTACACTCCAGCCTGGTCAACAGAATGAGAACCTGTGTCAAAAAAAAAAAGTACTTGAGTTAAAGTGAAGAACTTTGAGCCTATAAATTGTAAATAAGTTCCTTAAGGGTAGCGTAGGGGGTTGTATCTTTTTGTCTTAGTATCTCAGCCCTTAATATGGCTGTGATACAATAAGAAATATATATTTGGTCTTTGTCCCTGACAACTGACCTAGAGCTTCTAAATCCCTTGGAATTTTCTAAAGCATGGAAGTGATAAGAGAGTCTTTTGTTTGAATGAGGGTGATAAGAGTGTCTTTTGTTTCAGTGAGTCAACTCTTGGCAGGCCCCTAGATAGCTTCAGGTTAGTGGGCTAGTTGCCAGAAAGACCAAGGCATGGGGCCCCACCTTCAACCTCTGGGAAGGCAAAGAGGGGCCAGAGATAGCCAGTCACTAGTGGCCAGTAATTTAATCATGCCCATCTAATGAAACTCCTAAATGACAGTGTTTGGAGAGATTCTGGTTGGTGAATATTTCAAGGTGCAGGGAAGCTGGTTTGACTGGAGAAGCTCCACCCCATGCCCCTAAACCTTGCTCTGTGCATCTCTTCTATTTGGCTATTCCTGAGTTGTATCCTTTATAATAAACCAGTACTAGTAAGTAAAGTGCCTTTCTGAGTTCTGGGGCCATTCAAGCAAATAATTTTTATTTATTTATTTTTTTGTTTTTTTTTAGAGACAGGAAGAGTCTTGCTCTGTCACCCAGGCTGGAGTGCAGTGGCACAATCATAGCTCACTGCAACCTTCAACTCCTGGGCTCAAATAGGCGTGCACCACCATACCCAGCTAATTTTATTTTTATTTTTTGTACAGATGAGGTCTTGCTGAGCTGCCCAGGCCAGTCTTAAACTCCTGGTCTCCAGCGATCCTCCAGCCTTGACCTCCCAAAGTGCTGGTATTATGGGAGTGAGCCACCGTGCTCAGCCTCTAGCAAACTATTGAACCTGAGGAGGGAAGTCGTGGGAACCCCTGATGAATATTTGGGTGGTCTGAAGTACGGGAGGCCCAAAACTTGTGGTTGGCATCTGAAGTTGGGGCAGTCTTTTGGGACTGAGCCATTAACTTGTGGGATCTGATTCTAACTCCAGGTGGATAGCGTCAGAATGGAATTGAACTGTAGGACACCCAGTTGGTGTCCAGAGAATTGGTGTGAGGAAAAGACCCACACATTTGTTATCAGCAGTGTTGAGAGTAAAAGAAAGCTCGGAATGACACATACTAGATGCTTGGTTTCAGTTTGTACTTTTATCATTTATTTGTTTAAACTTTAGTCTTGCTGTGAGCTAAATATTAGAGACTGTTCTATTCTAGTCATCTCCCATAAACAGATAATTTGACATTTGAAACACAATTTCATTTATTCTAGGTTGGCCATAAATGTGTTTACAGGGAGGAAATCTAACACTTTCGCATGTTCTTGATTAGCTTTTTCTACAAAGACATAACCATAAATGTATTAATTTGCTGATGGCTTTTTCTTGTTTTTCCATAGGCACATACTGACAGGCTTTACAGTGCAGTTACAGTACTATCACTGACTTAGTGTACTTTTACGGATTATAGAGTCAGATGTCTGCAGAAATACTCTCTTAACTTGTGTGTGACAATGAACAACTTAACTTATCAAAGCCTGATTCCTTATCTGCAGAATGGGGATGGTGTTAGTGCTTAATTCAGTAGGTTTTATTTTGAGGATTGAGATGGTACATCAAGAATGGTAGGCATAGTGTTAGTATATACAGTATTAAGCACTCTTTCAATGTTAAGATAAGAGATAGGAGTTGTATGACCTGGTTGTTGTAGTCTGAGTTAATGATGAGTAATTATAATTGTATGTTGAGGTCAGCTTTCTAATCTCTGAAATAATAGTGAAAGTCAAATGGGAGAAAACAATTTCTTGTCCTAAACAGTTTACTTATGTAGTGAGATTAAATTCTGTTCAGCTTTATCAGTTTCTCTATTTGAACTCAAGAATTACTCTGGGGTGTTTTTCAGTAGGTTGTTTTCACTACACATTTTTAAATAAGCTTTAAAAAAAAATGACATAGGCCAGGCGCAGCAGCTTACGCCTGTAATCCTAGCACTTTGGGAGACCGAGGCAAGAGGACTGCTTGAGCCCAGGAGTTCCAGACCCTCCTGGACAACATAGTGAGACCCTGTACCTACAAAAAATAAAAAAAAATTAGCTGGGTGTGCATTCCTGTACTCCCAGCTACTTGGGAGGCTGAGGTGGGAGGCTTACCTAAGCCCAGGAAGTCAAGGCTATGGTGAGCCATGATTGTGCTGCTGCTCTTCAGTCTGGGCAACAGTGAGATGCTGTCTCAAAAAGAAAAAAAAAAAAAAAGGATATCGTTTCTAGAGTTCATTTTCATTATGGTGATTCAAAATCTTGGGCTTGAATAGAGCATTTGTTTACTTTTACTGATGTCGGTGTGTTTGTGTTAATATTTTGTTTTGTTTTGTTTTTTCATTTTGAGTAATGTATGTCTTTCCTGTCTATCTTGGGCCTTACATTCTTTCCCTCCTTTACAAGTTTTCTTAGGATGCTCTTCCTCTACAAGTAACTCCTGTGACATTTTCTACAGTTCTAGTGTGGCATTTACCAAATAGCACTGTATTGGTTTTTTATTTGTTTACTTATATGATATCTATACTAGATTTTAAGTTTCTTAAGGATAAGGACTCTGCCTCAGCAGCCTTTTTCTTGACAGTGGCTATCCAGATTTTTGGTACCAAGCCGGTACTTGCCTTGTTGAATGAAAAGATAGTTTTAGCTTAGTTAACTTTTTTTCTGTTAGATTTACAATATAGTTACCTTATAGATTGACCTTTTATTCTTATTTCTTATTTCTAAGAATATCCTCATATGCTTTCCTCCCTTGTAAGACTGTCTGGTCAAAATCAGAGCATTACTCATACCCTCAGTCAGCAGTACTACAATAATAAAAGTTAATTGTACTCTAAACCTGTTGACATTTATATTCTCATTAGCCTTCCTTTCTTATCAGATTTTTCTGTTTTCCTTTTCTACTGATACAGTCTTACTTGTCCTGAAGTACTCTCTATTGTCACTGCTTCAGTTTAATTTATAGATAGCACCAGATATGAGTCCTTATAAGTTTTGATAACTCTGAAATGGTTATTTGGTATTTCTTCAGTGACAAGCAAACTATCCCCCTCCTCCCACCTTTAATGGCCAGTGTTTTTGATTTGCATACCAATAAGCAATCTAGACAGAGGTAATCATCTACTAATTTGCTAACCTTTGGAATATACTTTTTTCTCTAGTAAGCTGTATATCACTTGAAGTTAGAAGTTGGAATCTGTGGCCAGGCGCAGTGGCTCATGCCTGTAATCCCAGCACTTTGGGAGGCCGAGGTGGGCAGATCACGAGGTCAAGAGATCAAGACCATCCTGGCCAACATGGTGAAACCCCCGTCTCTACTAAAAATACAAAAATTAGCTGGGTGTGGTGGCGCACACCTGTAGTCCCAGCTACTCAGGAGGCTGAGGCAGGAGAATGGCGTGAACCTGGGAGGCGCAGGTTGCAGTGAGCTGAGATCATGCTACTGTACTCCAGCCTGGCGACAGAGTGAGACTGTGTCTCAAAAAAAAAAAAAAAAGGAGGTTCGAATCTCTTACAATGCTTTTTTAGAAGCCTGCCACTTCAGACACGTTTTTCAGGGAAGGTAATTGATTAAAGGGAATGGAGAAAATCTACATGGAGTACATTGAGAGCAAAGCAATAGCCATGTGAATCTGGTAATTAGGATTCTTTGAGAGTTTGTCATTGTTAGTTATTTACATGATGAAAGAATAAATACAATCAGAGTCATGAACCTGACATTATATTTTAAAGTGTTAGCGGTCCCTTGTGGAATTTTTCATATAATTAATGCTTTTATTCCTTTGGTAAACTGCTTTCTTACATATTAAAATTAAAAATGTAATATATATTTTATATTTGAGGTAGAGAAAAAGAGTCATGACCCTAACGATCGCATAAGTGATTTATTTAGAAATTCTTATTTTATTGTTGCACTGCTTATGAAATTGTTTAGGGCTTAAGAGATGACACTTTGATTACTTTTCTTTGTTTAAAGGTTCTGGAAATCTTGAAAGAGTTTTGTTCCTGCTTTTTTGTTTTGTTTTGTTTTGTTTTTGAGAAACAACAAAACTCGCTCTGTTACCCAGGCTATAGTGCAACAGCGCAATCTGGGCTCACTGCAACCTCTGCCCCCACCCCCCAGGATTCAAATGATTCTCCTGCCTGAGCCTCCCTAGCAGCTGGGATTGCAGGCATCTGCCCCATGCCCGTCTAATTTTGTGTTTTTAGTAGAGACGGGGTTTCACCATGTTGGCCAGGCTGTTCTGGAAACTCCTGACCTCAAGTGATCCACCTGCTTTGGCCTCCCAAAGTGCTGGGATTACAGACAGTTGTGAGCCTCTGCGCCCGGCCAACTGCTGCTGTTTTCCACAGACTTTAAGAAGTAATTGTAATTTAAAGTTTCGATATTTGTTTGTTTTCAGAAAAGTGGTATCTTTGTGTCTTTTCCTCAATTATAAAAGCAACACATACTTTTTTTGTGTGAATATTTTGTAAGATATCCAAACAGTACAGAAGTGGAAAGTAGGGACTATTTGGTCTATTATCCTCATTTATCAGAGATATTAGTTGAATATATACAATATTGTATATATTCTTCTGAATATTTTGTTAATAATTTTATAAACATATCTTCTATGTATATTTGTAGAAATGGTGTGGCATATAAACACTGCTCTGAAGCTTGCTTTTTTCACTTGCCTTAGCTTCATGTCAGTTCATAAAGAGCTTCATGCTCTAGTAGTCACATTAAAAAGTAAAAAGATGAAACTAATCTGGGTATTATATATTAAAAAAAGGTAAACAGAAACTGAAATTCATTTTAATGGTGTGTTTTATTTAATACAATAAATATATATCAAAATTATTACCATTTCAACATGTAGTAAATATAAATGAGATACTTTACATCCTTTTTTCTTGTTTTTTTTGTTTGTTTGTCTTTTGAGATGGAGTCTTGCTCTGTTGCCCAGGCTGGAATGCAGTGGTATGATCTTGGCTCATTGCAACCTTTGCCTCCCAGATTCAAGCGTTTCTCGTGCCTTAGCTTCCCAAGTAGCTGGGATTACAGGCATGCACCACCACACCTGACTAAATTTTGTATTTTAGTACAGACAGGGTTTCACCATGTTGGCCAAGCTGATCTCAAACTCCTGACCTCAAATGATCTGCCTGCTTCAGCCTCCCAAAATGCTGGGATTACAGGCGTGAGCCACCGGCCTGGCCTACATCTTTTTTTAATACTGAATCTTTGAAATTCATTATATATTTTATACTCATGATGTGTCTCAATTAGAATAAATTTTCATTAGAAATATTTGAACTGTATTTAGATTTTATTAAGTTTACAGCTGAAAAAAGTAGTTTCTCATACCCAAATTGTTCCAAAAATATGTACAAGTTTTCTAATAATGGATCAAGTAGGTTTTTAAATTTAAATTAATTAAAATTAAATAAAACTTAAAATTCAGTTACTCTAGCCACGTTTCAAGTGCTCACTATCCACGTGTGTCTAGTATCTTTCTTGTTTGACAGTGTAACTCTAACAGCTTCACAGTATTCCATTATATGGATTTTACTACAATTCAGTTTTTCTACTGATGGGCATTTAGGCTCCCCCATACGGTACTTTTGGAGTTTGGAGCATTCTGAATTTTGAATATTTAGATTTGGGATACTCTACCCATATAAATAATGTGACAGTGGACATCCTTATAGAAATACATAGTGTAGGATAAATTTCTGGAAGAGGGATAGATAAATCAAAGATTTGTTTGTTTGTTTGTTTGTTTATTTATTTATTTATTTTTGAGACAGAGTCTTGCTGTTGTTGGCCCGGGCTGGAGTGCAATGGCACAATCTCAGCTCACTGCACCTTCCATCTCCTGGGTTCCAGCAGTTCTCCTGCCTCTGCCTCCCAAGCAGCTGAGATTACAGGCACCCACCACCACACCCAGCTAATTTTTGTATTTTCAGTAGAGATGAGGTTTCACCATGTTGGCCAGGCTGATCTCAAACTCCTGACCTCAGCTGATCCACCTGCCTCGGCCTCCCAAAGTGCTGGGATTACAGGCATGAGCCACCACACCCAGCCCAAAGGTTTATTTTTAAATTTTGGTAGATAATGCAAAATTACCCTTCAAAACACTGTACTGTTTTATAGAGTCAGCAGTCCACAATGTCTGTTTTTCTGCGTCGTTCCCAACACCGGACATCATTGTTCACTTACACAGATACACATAACCTTATACCAAAAAAACAAAAAAATCCCTTATACCAAAGTAGCAATTTTTATGTATTTATGCTGTGGTGTTTTTTTCCCCTACTCTAACTGGAAGAAAAGGGTCACTCTTACTGTAAATATTTCCTTGGGGAGACCAACAAAAAGGCAGAACCAGAAGTCATTAGAAGCTGTGAGAAATTTAGGTTGGAGGCAAAGAAGCAAAAGAATATGTGGTCCTCAAAGAGGATGTAATCTGCCCTGGTGCCAAGTAAATCAAGGTATCAGAAAATTTACCTCCTTGTACCCTTTCTCAGGAAGCTATTGGAGGACTCCCAGGAAGAGGGGAGTAGATGAAGAAAGAGGAGAGAGGTGAGGGGAATTTTCCAGGGTCAGGATGAAGGAATAATGATGGCTGTAAGTGCTACACATTTAGAGAGTTGAGTTGGAACATGGTTCTGTCAGATTCCATGCAGGAAACAATGGCAAAATCATCCCCGGTAATGGAAGAGAGTTTAATGAAAGGCCTGCTCTCAAGTGGGCGGGGATAAGTGAATTAACCAGGGATGGTGAAGCACCCCAAGACTTAACAGCAAGAAGCCCACTAAACCTAGGACTGAGGGAGCAAGAGGGAGTTGATACTGGAATTTACCAGAGCTGTAGCTATATAAGTGGGGCCACCTGATATGAATTGTGACCTTAGAGGAACATAGCCTATGCTAAACAATAAGAGGAAGCTGAAAGAATACAGAACCCATCCAATCTTTCCTTCTTCCCCAGTGGTTAATTTCCATTGACTGGAAGCCGGAGGACAAGAGAATATAGGTAATGCAGCCTATAGAGTCAGCCTTCTAGGACATGGAGCTGATGGAGAAGGATGATGAGTGGATGTGGGCAGAAAGAAAAAAGTCTAACATAGAGTAGGAGAACGAAGGGTTCCAGAAACTATTCACACACACACACACACACACACACACACACACGCTCTTGAAACTGATAGGTTACCTGATTTGTTTGAATGTATACATTAAAAAATATATTGATTCTTTTACCAAAGAATGTGGGGATTGTGAACCTAAGATATCTGACAGGTCTCAGTCGATTTAGAAAGTTTATTTTGCCAAGGCTAAAGATGCACCTGTGACACAGCCTCAGGAGGTCCTGACGACAGGTGCCCAAGGTGATTGGGGTACAACTTTTTTCTAATACGTTTTAGGGAGACATGAGACATGGTTTGATCCGTGAAGGCGGAACAACTTGAGGCGGGGGCTTCCAGTTGATAAGAGTTAGCGTGGGTCATAAGTAGGTAAGAGACAAATGGTTGCATTCTTTCAAGTCCTTGATCAGTCTTTCACTGAATACGTGGTTTAGTCTGGCCCAGTGAATCTGCGTTTTTACGTAAACAGTAGGGTAGAGGAAGCAGATACGCATTTGTCTCAGGTGAACCTCAGAGGGATGACTGAGTTCTGTTTATCCTTTATCCACAAAGAATTTCCTTGTGGGCAAATGGTGAGGGAGGTATGTAGCTTTTTATCCTTGTAGCTATCTTATTTAGGAAAAAACCAGGAGACAGGTTTGTCTGACATAGTTCCCAGCTTGACTTTTCCCTTGGCTTAGTGATTTTGGGGTCCTGATACTTACTTTGCTTTCACAGGATATATTAGTGATTTAAATAAAAAGTGAGACACAACTTGTAGGGAGAGGGAAATGTACTATGAGAGAGAGCTAAATATTCATCTTCCATAATAAATGGTCAGCAGATAACTGAAAAAAAAAAAAAAAAGAAATGGCATGTATGTATATATAGAACATACACACGTATTTTATATATGTATGTATGTATAACATACATCCTATTTCCATACACGTTACTAGAAATATGAAGGTAAGTTTAAGAAACTGAGTTAAAAGTGGTCTCTAGGCAGAACTCACGTAGAGGAGGTGAGACATTGAATTGTTCTTCATAGTAGGTTTTATGGAACTGTTTGCTTTTTTTAAAAAATTATACACACATAATTTCGTGTTACACTACTATACGTACAACACCTATGCAACACAAAAGTTGTATATTAGGGGCCCCTTATATGGAGCATATAAAAACATTGCTGTCACCAAGGTAGTGATTATTTGCATCATTTCTTAACTATTTAATCCTGATTGTCACTAAACAATTTGGGAAAAATCTCTCTCCTCTTGAGTTATTAAATGTTTGGCAATAGGTAGGTGTGGTTTTTCTCTTCCTGTCTTATCTAGCATTTAAATATTCAAATTTAATGCAACACATACTGAGTTTCTAATATGAGCATACATAGATAGCAGGATAGTGTGCAGGGTTCTCAGAGCCACTACCAGTAGATTGGAAGTCTGTAGAATATTTGCAGTCTAGTTGAGAAGATAAGGTATTCATCCATAAAAATTTGATAATAGGCCAGGCGCGGTGGCTCACACCTGTCATTCTAGCACTTTGGGAGCCCAAGGCGGGTGGATCGCATGAGCTCAGGAGTTCGAGACCAGTCTGGGCAATGTGATGAAACCCCGTCTCTACCACAAATACAAAAACTTAGCTGGCTGTGGCGGTAGGTGCCTGTAGTCCCAGCTACTTGGGGGTTTGAGGCAGGAGAATTGCTTAAACCTGGGAAGTCGAGATTGCAGTGAGCCAAATTGTGCCACTGCACTCCAGCCTGGGTGACAAAGTGAGACCTTGTCTTAAAAAAAAAAAAAATTAATGCAGCAGGTATTGAGTTTCTGATATGAACATAAATAGCACTGTACAGGGCTCTCAGAGCCTCCTGCCTAAGGCTCCCAAGTAGCTGGGACTATAGGCACACACCACCACAACTGCCTATATTTTGTACTTTATGTAGAAGTGGAGTCTCACTATCTTGCCCAGGCTGGTCTTGAAATCTTTAAAAACAGTGCTATTATTTTTTACTTTCTTTCACTATGGGCTAAAGTAAAAATTAAAATATAGCAAACAGAAACAGGGTATACATGTATAGAAATAGGGCATATGTATATGTTGTATATACATACATAGAACATCCAGGGTACCATTTATGACAGTGTTAAAATTAGCCAGGCGCAGTGCCTCACATCTGTAATCCCAGCGCTTTGGGAGGCCAAGGCGGGCAGATCACTTGAGGTTAGGACTTTGAGACCATCCTGGCCAACATGGTGAAACCCCATCTCTACTAAAAATATAAAAAATTAGTCAGGTGTGGTGCCAGGCGCCTGTAATCCCAGTTACTCAGGAGGCTGAGGCAGGAGAATTGCTTGAACTCAGGAGGCTGAGGTTGCAGTGAGCCAAGATTGAGCCACTGCACTCCAGCTTGGGCAACAGAGCAAGACTGTCTCTAAATAAATAAATGAATGCTTGCATGCATGCCGACTTATGCCTGTAATCCTAGCGCCCTGAGAGGCTGAGGCAGGAGGATCCCTTTGCCCAGGAAGTTGAGACCAGCCTGGGCAACATAGGAAGACTCCATCTATGCAAAAAATAAAATTAGCCAGGCGTGGTGGCATGCACCTGTAGTCCCAGCTACTTGGGAGACTGAAGCAGGAGGATTGCTTGAGCCCCGGAGTTTGAGGCTGCTGTGAGCTGTGATTGTGCTACTGCACTTCAGCCCGGGTAACAGGCAGATCCCATCTAAGGAAAAAAAAACAATAAATAAAGAATATATGTATTTTGTAAATGTATTTGTCTGAAGGTTCTTCTACTTTAACTTTCTGTTTATTATTTCTTCATTCTACCAGAATTTGTAGTTTTTCCAGTCTTGGAAACATTGTCCCCAGTAGAGAGATTTAAACAGAAACTATTACTCTTCCTCATTTATTTAAAGGAAAGTATTAAATAGAAGAATGACCAGAACACAGTCTCTTATGCATCTCTCTGATAAGTGATACTCTGTTCTTAGGATGAATTTTAGGTTTAAGCGCCAGCTCTCCATCTTACAGCAATCCATATTGATTTAACTGTATTTGTAAAATTAAGAATGAGGACATTCCTCTGTGGCCATACCACCCTGACTGTGCCTGATCTTGTCTGATTTTGAAAGCTAAGCAGGGTCAGGCCTGGTTAGTACTTGGATGGGAGGACGTTCATGGTAAGAAGGTACAACCTTCCTCTCTCCCAATAAGTAATTATTTGGTCAAAAAAATTAAAAAGATTTTCATTCAAAAAATATTTGCATATAGCACAATCTATTTTATATGTTACGAACTCATCAATATGAGTTACACACTCTGCCTCGGGGCTTGCAATTAATAAACATTCTGATTTCAAGGTAAAGTAAATGCTACAGCAAAGGCATAGATTAAGTACTCTAGAAGCGTAGTTTGTAGAGGAGAGACAGCAGGCAAAATTAAGATTTCATAGGATACTTGATGGAAGAGGAAAATCTTAACAGATAAAAAGTTAAAGAGAGGATTTTTTCTTGGTATAAGAAACAAGATATCAAAAATATAAGCAGTATGTCAATTTTAATGACAAAATATAAGCAGTACACAAAGTAAGTGCTATGAGAGTTGACTATTAAATTAGTAAACTTCCTTTGGGAATTTGAGCACTTCCCAAAGGAGGTGGGAAATTGCAGGGCTTATATGGGAAACAGCAAGTAGTTTGATTCAGAAGACAGGGGAGGGAGAAAGAAAGTGGAAAAAGTAATCTAGGACTAAGTCAAGTGGAGCCATATGAATGTCAGGCTAAGGTGTTCTCCAGAATAGTTGTTAAAATGACCTGGTGTCAAACGGACTCCAGGCCCTAGCTGTGCCATTTAGCTTTTGACATTGGACAAGTAAATTTTGCTAAGTTAAGGTACAAAATTGAACAAGGAGACTGTTGTGAGGGTTAAATGAGATAATGTATGTCAGGAGCTTGGCGTATTGAATGAATGGTACATGGTAAATTCTCAGTAAACAATAGCTTAAAGAAAAGACAAAACTTGAAAAGGGACACTGTTGTGGTGGTAGGAGTGCTTCAGGAAAGTTAATCTGGCAATATTGTGTAAAATGATTGGCAACTAGAAAGACTGAGGTTGGAGAGAAACTCATAGAAAAGTTAAAACGCTGATAGAAAAACCCATGGAAGAAATAATGTATATTATAATTTCAGGTAGTGGCATGAGAAGGGAGAAGCTAAGAGTGTATGTGAGATGGGAGTTGATATAGTTATAAGTATGTTTATAGAGGTATTACAGTTATGATTTTGAAAATACTTAAATTTTACCCCAGGAGGATAGCCAATTTGTGTAACAGGAGTTAGTCTATTATATTTTTAGGATATTCATTTTTAAGATATAAATTAATATTATTAGAAACAGTCTGTCAAGTTATGACATGTGGCTCACTTTGCCAGCACATACTGAAATTGGAGCAATGCAGAATAGAGAATAAAATTTGTTATATTATTGTAGGAAACTGGAATGTTGGTATCACTTTACTTATGTAGTAGGAAAATTCACACACATATCTACCGTTTCTCTACTCGATTGCCTTTGCTGCTTGGTAAACTGAGGTTTTCTAGGTACTTTGAGCAATAGATATCTTGTTACCACAATCAGGTACTACAATAAACTTGTAGTCTGTTAGCATATGTAACAGTGAAATTAATGATTGTGTTAAAATTTATTTTATGAAGCAGTCGATTGAAGGGAAGAGGTAAATTTTCTCTGATCATATTTTAAAGGCAAAAAAATCTTGTGATTTTGAAGGAAGCATGTAGTCAGCATGGTATCTTCCAGACATGTAACTAACACAGCACTGTGGATGCACATTAGGATTTACCCATCTGAATTTTAGTTAATGTTCTGTTGTTTCTAGCTGTGACTTAACTTTCAGTGCCTACATATGTGGAAAACAGATATCTGACCTGTCTACCTTTCAGGGCAATTGGAAAGATCAAATGAGGTTATATACTTGAAATAGGCTGTAAAAATAAAAGCATTTTACAAATGTAAGATATGAATATATCAATTACTTATAAATTTGCCCTTCTAACCTATCCCTTTTGTGTCCTGTCTAGCAGTTAACAACCTGCTAAAACTCCCAGTATAAATGCAATAATTGAAACATAGAATTTATTGTCTCTTTTCCAATTCTTATCCCTATCCCCGCCTCGAATCCAGAGACCTTATTCTATGCATTTTCCTATTTTAAGATTCCGTAATTCTCCCAGACTCAGTTGACATACTTAGTATTTTAGAATTCTATTTGGCTCCTGGTCTCCAAATCCTGGGAAATCATTCTTTATAATAGCCATTGTTTGAAGTGATCACTTTTCATTCCTTCTGCTGCTTCCCTTTATTCTGCCATGTGTAAAGTATTAAAACATTGTCTTTATTGACCACTCCACTTACATTTTCTCCTGGTCAACTCTGGTTACAGTATAGAGTAGATTTAGAGTAGATGGTTAGTAAATTGTAAATGCAACAGTGTTTTCTTCCAGCTCTTTTGTCTATATTACCTTGTTTTAATTTTTATCCCAAAGCCATTGTATGGCCTAGAATCATGGGTTGAGAATAGGAACTTGTAAACTAAATCCTTCAGTTACAGATGTGTTATATATATACTTTTTGCCAGAAATGCAAAAGCTGGTAAGTCTCTTCAAGTTTACACCTGAGAAAGATATATCTTCTAAGCTAATTATACTGCCTTGTTGATATCCAACAGAATTGTCAGGAATCATATTATTTTTTTTCTGTCCATGAGGGCAGATGATTCATGTGGTTTTAAGTTATAATATATGTTACTCTTTATTCCCCTTTGAAATCTTATTGGGTTTTTACTTCGAAGATTTTTTAAATTGGGATTTTGCTTCCATTCCTTACAAATTTTGTCTGGTATAGTATATTCTAAATACAGTTAGTTTTTAAGCTATGAAAATACCAGTTGTTTCTTTGGAATGCAGTTATCTGGATGATAAATGAAGGTAGTTCGTTCAGAAACCTAAACCATGAACTATATGGAATTTTAGAAATGACTTTTATTATAGGACTTGTTAGGGTGTTCTACTAAATAGCAAACCAAGAGCCTGGGCATGGTGACTCATGCCTATCATCTCAGTGATTCGGGAGGCTGAGATGGGAGGACTCTTGAGCCAAGGAGTTCAAGACCAGACTGGGCAACATACTGAGACCCCATCTCTAAGAAAACAAGCGAAAAGTAGCTGGACATGGTGGCGTGTGCCTGTAGCTCCAGCTACACAGGAGGCTGAAGTGAGAGGTTGCATGAGCCAGGAGTTTGAGGCTACAGTGAGCTATGATTATGCCATTGCACTCCAGCCTGGACAACAGAGCAAGACCCTATCTCTATTTAAAAGAAAAATAAAAAGGCCAGTGCAGTGGCTCATGCCTGTAATCCCAGCACTTTGGGAGGTCAAGGCAGGCGGATCACCTGAGGTCATAAGTTCAAGACCAGTCTGGCCAACACGGTAAAACTGTCTCTACTAAAAATACAAAAATTAACCGGGTGCAGTGACACGCACCTGTAATCCCAGCTGCTCTGGAGGCTGAGGCATGAGAATCACTTGAACCTGGGAGGTGGTGGTTGGGGTGAGCCAAAATTGCACCACTGCACTCTAGCCTGGGTTACAGAGTGAGACTCTATCTCAAAAAAAAAAAAAAAAAAGTAAAACCAGGACATTTGTACTTGGTCTTGTAATTTAAAGGATTTTATCTGTCCATTAAAAAACTTTGCTTTTTGGCCGGCTGCGGTGGCTCATGCCTGTAATCCCAGCACATTGGGAGGCCGAGGCAGGCGGATCATGAGGTCAGGAGATCGAGACTGTCCTGGCTAACACGGTGAAACTCCGTGTCTACTGAAAATACAAAAAATTAGCCAGGCGTGGTGGCACACGCCTGTAGTCCCAGCTACTTGGGAGGCTGAGGAAGGAGAATCGCTTGAACCCGGGAGGCAGAGGTTGCAGTGAGCCAAGATCATACCACTGCACTCCAGCATGGGCGACAGAGCGAGACTCCATCTCAAAAAAAAAAACAAAAAAAAACTTTTTGTTTTTAAATCTGTAAAAATATTATTTATTTTTTGTAGAGACAAGGTCTCACTATGTTGCCAACGCTGGTCTCAAACTCCTGGTCTCAGTGATACTCCTGTCTCTGCTTCCCAAAGTGTTGGGATTACAAGTGTAAGCCGTCATCCCTGGTGTAAAAACTTCTTTTGTATTGTGCTCATTGACTTAAACAAGTTCAATTTATTTTGAATACATGTTTAAAATTAAAGAAATATATATTTATTTAAAAGTCTTTTTAGTTCTGTAATGTAGGAACTCGTTTTTCAGTTAGATCTTGGGGACTTTATTTTTGTTTAAGTTGTGCCTTTTTTACTGAATAATAATTTCAGAGCTAATCCACTGCATGAGTAACTCAAATATTTCAACTTTTTTTGAGAAGGAGTCTCAATCTGTTGCCCAGGCTGAAGTTCAGTGGCGTGATCTCAGCTCACTGCAGCCTCTGCCTCCTGGGTTCAGGCAATTCTCATGCCTCAGCCTCCCGAGTAGCTGGGATTACAGGTGTCTACTACCATGTCTGGCTAATTTTTGTATTTTTAGTAGAGACAGGGTTTCACTATGTTGGCCAGGGTGGTTTCAAACTGCTGACCTCAAGTGATCCACATGCCTCGGCCTCCCAAAGTGTTGGGATTACAGGCTTGAGCCACCTCGCCCAGCTGAAATATTTCAGTTTTGACTTGTATTTACTTAGTTTTGGACATAGCTAAGTTTCTTCTGTAAAGATAGGTCATTCATTGTTGGAAACTTAAATTCATACAAGGAGTTAAACAGTTACTGAGTAAATAGTCTTTTATGTGATGTCAGTAGACGACTTGTTTTTGGAATATACAGTTATCTTTTTAAAAAACTTGGTTTCTTAGCCAGGCACAGTGGTTCATGCCTATAATCCCAGCACTTTGGGAGGCCGAGGTGGACAGATCACTTGAGCCTAGGAGTTCAAGACCAGCCTGGGCAACATGGTGAAACCCTGTCTCCACTAAAAATACAAAATTAGCCAGGCGTGGTGGCCCATTCCTGTACCCACCTACTCAGGAGGGTGAAGCAGGAAGATCACTTGAGTCTGGGGAGGCAGAGGTTGCAGTGAGCCAAGATCATGCCACTGCACTCCAGCCTGGCTCACAGAGCAAGACCCTGTCTCAAACAAACAAACAAATAAAGACATAAAAATAAATTTGGTTTCTTTGAGATATAATTTACATGCAGCAAGATGTCATTTTAAGTGTATAATTTGAGGTTTTGTTTTCTTTTAAAACCAGCTGAATAGGTATAACTTCAATTAAAATTCAGTAAATTTTTTTTTTTTTTGAGATGGAATTTCACTCTTGTTGCCCAGGCTGGAGTGCAATGGCGCAATCAAGCAATTCTCCTGCCTCACCCTCCCAAGTAGCTGGGATTACAGGCATGCACCACCACGCCTGGCTAATTTTTGTATTAGTAGAGATGGGTTTCACCATGTTGGCCAGGCTGGTCTCGAACTGCTGATCTCAGGTAATCCACCCGCCTTGGCCTCCCAAATCCGCCTTGCCGGGATTACAGGCATGAGCCACTGCACCCAGTAAAATTCAGTAATTTTAAGTGTTTAATTTAATGAGTTTTCAAAGTGGGTTTATTGAGGTATAATTTATATTTTATAAGATTTAGGGTTTATGGGGACAGTTTTAGTAAATTTATATAGTCATGCAGACTATCACTGAAATCTAATATTAGGATGTTTTTATCACATGAAAAATTTCCTCCTTGCCTTTTTCAGTCAGCATCTGCTTCCATCTCCAGGAAACCACCAAACTGCTTTTTGTAGTAGCACTAATTTTGCATTTTCTAGAAATTTTGTACAAATGGAATCATACTCTTGTGTCTGGCATTGTGTTTTTGAGACTGTCCGTGTTGTTAGTTATGTCAGTAATTTGTCCTTTCTTATTGTATTTTTTGTTTATCCATTTTATTTCATTTTATCCATTGTATTCCATTTTTTGTTTTTCCATTCCCAGCTGAAGGATAGTGTATGGTTTTAAACTATTATTAATATGGCTTGTATGCATACTTACTACAAATCTTTCTTTGTGATTTTTACAGATAAAAATATGTTTCTTTCTTTCTCTTGTGTGGAATGTCTCAGTTATATGGAAACTATATGTTTAACTTTTTAAGAAACTGTGAGACTCTACAATTTTACATTCCCATCAGCATTGTATAGGGGTTCCCCTTCCTTCACATTCTCTCCAGTGCTTAATATTACCACTTTTTAATTTTAGCCATTTTCTTGTTTGTAGTGTTATTTCATTGTGTATTTTTAAAACAGCATTATTGAGATAGAACTCTCATACTATACAATTCATCTGTTACCAGAAAGGGTTCCCGATCCAGATCCCAGAGAGGGTTCTTGAATCTTGCATGAGAAAGAATTTGGGGCAAGTCCATAGAGTAAAGTGAAAGCAAGTTTATTAAGACAGTAAAGGAATGAAAAAATGGCTACTCCATAGGCAGAACACCGACATGTTACTTCTTGATTATATGCTGAGCAACGGGTGGATTCATGAGTTTTCTGGGAAGGGGGTGAGCAATCCGTGGAACTAAGGATTCCTCCCCTTTTTATTTTTTATTTTTTTTATTTATTTTTTTTTTTTTTTTTTGAGGCGGAGTCTTGCTCTGTCACCCAGGCTGGAGTGCAGTGGCCGGATCTCAGCTCACTGCAAGCTCCACCTCCCGGGTTCCCGCCATTCTCCTGCCTCAGCCTCCCAAGTAGCTGGGACTACAGGCACCCGCCACCTCACACGGCTAGTTTTTTGTATTTTTAGTAGAGCCGGGGTTTCACTGTGTTCGCCAGGATGGTCTCGATCTCCTGACCTCGTGATCCGCCCGTCTCGGCCTCCCAAAGTGCTGGGATTACAGGCTTGAGCCACCGCGCCCGGCCTCCTCCCCTTTTTAGACCATGTAGGGTAACTTTCTCACATTGCCATGGTGTTTGTAAACTGTCATGCCACTGGCAGGAGCGTCTTTTACCATGCTAACGCATTATAATTAGCATATAATGAGCAGTGAGCACTACCAGAGGTCACTTTCAACGCTATCTTGGTTTTGGTGGGATTTGCCTGGCTTCTTTACCCCAACCTGTTTTGTCAGCAGGGCCTTTATGACCTGACTTTGTGTTGACCTCCTGTCTCATCCTGTGACTTAGAATGCCTAACCTCCTGGGAATGCAGCCCAGTAGGTTACCCAGCCCCTATTCAAGATGGAGTTGCTGTGGTTTCAAATGCCTCTGACACATCCAAGTGTGCAAATTCAATGGATTTTAGTATATTTAGAGTTGTACAACCATCACCGCAGTTAATTTGCATCATCCCCCAAGAGAAACCTGCATGCCTTGGCCATAATTATCCCACCCATTCACCCCCCGTTTTAGGCAACCACCGATCTACTTTTTGTCTTTCTATATTTGCCTCTTCTGGATATTTCATAAATAGAATCATACAGTATGAGGTTCTTTGATGCTGGCTTCTTTAAATCCTGTTTGTAGGGTTAATCTATGTTGTAGCATGTATCACTACTTCATTTTTATTTTCCAGTAATGTTTCATGTAGGATTATACCACTTTTAATAAATTCATCAGTTGAACATTTGGGTTTTTTCTACTTTTTTGCTATTATAAATACTGCTGCTATGAATATTTTTGTGCAAGTTGTGTGTGTGTGTGTGTGTGTGTGTGTGTATGTAGATGTATGTTTTTATTTCTCTTGGTTTATATATAGGAGTAGAATTGCTGATATGGTAACTCTATGTTTAGCCTTTTGAGGAATTGCCAGACTGTTTCCAATGTGTTATTGGAAAGTTTCCATTTGATATTCCTAAGGGCACTAATATGCAACAACATAGATTTTTAAATGATATCCATTAGATACAGGGGTCATGGTGCATTTTTATGATTTCTTACTAAGAAATCCTAGCTATCTGCAGACAGAATTGGTTATCATATTGAATTAGTCTTTCTCTTTCTCCTTTACCCCTTCAAAAACACTGCAGACATTTACATTTAATCAATTGTCTCATTTTTCTTTTTCATAGAATAAGAAAGCTTGAGTTTTGTGAAAACCAGAGAAGAGAAACTAGAAGGACAGTAGAAAAGGTTTTTCCAGTTTGCATAATGTAAGTTCTTTTCACTTTTCTTGGCTTGAATCCTGTGTTAGCTGACAAAGCTGTTTCTATGGAAACAAATAGTTTAACTTCTTAGAATGTCAGAGGAATGCTGATCACTTAAAATGAGACTTCCCAGCTGCTGGTCAAAGGGCATTACTTGCTGGAGAAAGAGGGGAAGAATGAATTCAAAAAATTCTTGAGTTCTGGACACTAGTGTAGACTGAACACGTTTATGCGTATGAAGTGTATCTCTTCCATTTTCCTCTGCCTAAAAATTAATATAGGAATACTGATAATATAGGAAATTGGATTTCTGCTGACCTGTCTTGATTCTCAGCTCTTAAACAGACGGTTCTATTTGTTGGTACCCTTTTCAATGGGACTGTACCCTTTCGGCTATTTCAGTCCCTCTAGTCTCAATCATTTGCACTTGTTGTAAAGCTTATTTAGCTTCCCTTTGCCCCCTTCTCCCGCAACTAAAACGCTTTCTCCCTTACTAGTTTGAGGTTAGAATTGAAACAGCTTTGGCATGCCAGCCTGAAAATTTTTCTTGCTTTGTGGGCAATGTACAGATTTTTGTATTTGTGTTCATTTTCCTAGAATTAGGGAACAGGGATTCTGATGAGGATTTGAAATGTAGTCCTTTGAAGCTTTCTTTCTTTCTTATTTCTTTTTTTTAAACTTATAATTGGAAAGTTGAGAAGAAAAGAATTAGGGCCAGTAACTGGTAGCTCTGCTGTCTTCATAAGATGGCCTGTTATTTACACACAATGAAGTAATACGCTCTAGTTCAGTCATTTACCAGCTTCTGAATTGTCAAAGGACTTTTTTTTTTTTTTTTAAAGAGAGGGAGAGTGCAATTGCTTTGGACTGGGAGGACTTTTTCATTTGTATAATGTGTATAGACTACATGTATGAGCTATAGTATTAGCGGAGTGCCTGCTTAAAAATTATAATCTTGATGCTAAAACTACAGGATACCGTATATGTTTCTTTAATTCTGGAGTAAATTTAGGCTCTTTCCTTGCCTTCATTAAATTAACTTGTGAGCATTATAGAGTTTTTGGAGTGTTAAATGGTGAAGTAATTATTAACAAGGTAGTCTGGAAAGATTTCTTGTAGATTTAGGGACTTGAGGGAGGCCTTGAAGGTAGAAATCAATGGAAAGTAGTTCACCAGTCATTTGAGCAGAAAGATGGGATAGACACAAATGAGGAAGGTAAATTAGAAGGCTCATGCAGGTGAGCAGTAAAAGATATAGCTAGAAATCTTGGATTCATTTTGTGAGTTTGGACTTTATTCTCTAGGTAGTGTGGAAAGCCATCAGAAGTTCTGAACAGAGGAGTGCTTGCTCATATACTTAATTAAGCGGACCACTTACCAGGTATCATGGCTATAGAGGTGAACAAGACAGATCCCGGCCAATTTCCCTTGACTTAACTTCTATCTGATTCTCCTGTATTCTCCATCATAATTAGTTCATTGTCATCTACCTACTAAGCCAGGGATAGTGGTTAAGAGTGATGGTTCTGGAGTTACACTGCCTAGGTTCATATTCTGAAGCCTTCTGTTGTTTGACCTTCTGCTGGGCAATGTTATGGATCCAGAGATGGGTCAGCCTGGTTCCTGACTTCAAGGTGCTTCTAGTCTGATAAGATAAAAAGGCAGAGATATAAGTAACAGTAGTCCAGCTTGATCAAGAATGTGACAGGGATTATAGGATTCCAGAGGACAATGTATTTGAGCTCAGACTTAAAAGAGTAGGCAAAGATTAGAACATAGGCAGTCTGATTCTGGAGGCTGTTCTCTTAAACATGCTGTCTTGGGCGACTGGATGGATATAGTAACATTAGTTAGAATTGAAAACAGGGAGAGGATTAAAGAGAATAGGAGGAGATTAAAGGGAAATATGAGTTTAATTTTGGATGTATTTCTAGATTCTTATGCGAAATTCTGATAGATAGATAGATAGAATAATAGTCAGCCAGGCGCGGTGACTCACGCCTGTAATTCCAGCACTTTGGGAGGCCAAGGCTGGCGGATCACAGGATGTCGGGAGGTTGAGACCGAGCCTGGCCAACATATGAATGAACGCCATAATCTTTACTAAAAATACAAAAATTAGCTGGGCATGGTGGTGGGCACCTGAAATTTCAGCTACTCAGGAGACTGAGGGAGGAGAATCGTTTGAACCTGGGAGGTGGATGTTGCAGTGAGCTGGGATCATGCCATTGCACTCTAGCCTGGATGACAGAGTGAGACTCTGTCTCAAAAAAAAAAAAAAAGAATAATGGTCAAGGATCTTGTCTCAACCATAGTTATCTAGCCAGGGGTAAATAATGAAATTTGTGTACATATCACTCCTCTTTTTAAAATCTTTGATGATTCTCTTACTCTACAGAATTAAGGATTTATATTTAAGACCTTTCATAAGATGGACCCAATCAAACTTTCTAGTCATATCTTCCACTTCTCTCTTGACTCTTTTAGTTCAACTAGCCTTATTTGTACTTTCCCCTCACACCTTTCATCTTCACACCTTTGGTTCATATGGCCCCTTTCTTATTTATCAGTCTTGTCTTTAAGGCCTACTTCCAACCTCATTTTTCATCTACAAAATGGGCATATTTGGATCTACTTCTGGAGTTGTAATGAGGAGTAAATGAGTGAATACTATGTGAAGTACTTGCAGTATTGGCTGGCACATAAAGAAGTGCTCAGTAAATGTTAGCTGTAGTTGTAGTTGTTACTACTACTACTACTATTCCTACTCCTACGACTTCCTTCTCCTCCTCCTCCTTTACCTCTTTTGTTCACTTTTTGTCCTCCTATATGAAATAGACACTAAGTTCTACTGATTCTGTAACCTACATATTGCTTTTTTTTTTTTTTGAGTCAGAGTCTTGTACTGTCTCCCAGGCTGGAGCGCAGTGGCATGACCTTGGCTCACTGCAACCTTTGCCTCCCAGGTTGAAGTGATTCTCATGCCTCAGCCTCCCGAGTAGCTGGGACTACAGGCACAAGCCGCCATGCCTGGATAAGTTTTTAATATTTTTGCATGATTTTGTAGAGATGGGATTTTGCCATGTTGCCCCCAGGCTGGTCTCAAACTGCTAGTCTCAAGTGATCCACAGCCTCAGCCTCCTCAAATGCTGGAATTACAGGCATGAGCCACCACGCCTGGCCTGTAACCTTCATATTTCTTGAATACAGCTTCTTCATTCTCACTGTCCTAGTTGAGGACCTCATTTCTTTTCTTTTTTTTTTTTTTTTTTTTTTTTTTTTGAGACAGTCTGCTCTGTCGCCCAGGCTGGAGTGCAGTGGCGGATCTCAGCTCACTGCAAGCTCCGCCTCCCGGGTTTACGCCATTCTCCTGCCTCAGTCTCCCGAGTAGCTGGGACTACAGGAGCCCGCCACCTCGCCCGGCTAGTTTTTTGTATTTTTTAGTAGAGACGGGGTTTCACCATGTAGTCATGGAATTCTACCATACACTTTCAGTTATATTATACTATTCCCAGGCAGAGCCGATTGGCCTAAAGTTGAACGTACGACAGTAATAGGGTCCAAACAAAAGACCTAAATTTGGAATTTTCAATTTCAAAACAAAGGAATGAGGAAAAGTCTCTCCCTGTTTGCAAAAGCATTAACATATTCCTTGAGAAGGTATTCATGGCCATATCTGTCATTTAAATCAGAGGCATTCAATCTTTTCGCTTCCCTGGCGCACATTGGAAGAAGAATTGTCTTGGTCCACACATGAAATACACTAACACTAAATATAGCTGATGAGCAAAGAACAAACAAACAAACAAACCTCACCAGAAAATCCCATGATTTTAAGAAACTTTACAAATTTGTGTTGGGCCACATTAAAGCTGTCTTGGGTCCCAGGGGACCCATGGGCCACAGGTTGGACAAGCTTGATGTAGATGGTTCACAGCAAGAGAAATGAAAGTTATGATGCAGTGAAGGAAGCAGAGACAAGAGTATGAGGAAGAGTATTCTGGTACATTTGAGTTCTTGATTCTGTTTGTTTAGGGAAACCAGATGTCTCTTTGCCCTTCCAAAAGTTACATGAGACCCAGTATCTTTCAAATGTTTTTTCCCATGGCCTAAATGGCATGGTTAGGTTTCTGTCACTTACCACCCAATTTATTCTACTTCTTAATTCTTCTATTTGTATTTTATTTTTCTTATTTTAGGAAATTAACTCAGAATCAACTATATATGTTACTATATAGTTCTAATCTCTGTATTTCCGAACATACTTTGCTGTGTATGGCTTTCCTCATCAAATTTTGCAGAAGCAGAACTCTGCTTCTCTCCAATTATGTAAATATCCAAGAGTATTCACTGGTGCAAAACAAGTTTTAAAATACTTCTGTTAAAAATAGTTTTAATTACACACTTTATCATGGATTGAGAATTTTTAAAAATACACAGGGTACAAGACATACCACTGAACTTTTGTTGAACTAATAACCCCAAAGTCTCAGCAGCTCGCAACAAACATGTATTTCTTGCTTGTGATTCAGTAGGTTAGCTGAAGCAGCTCTGCTCCGAGTGCACATCAGGTTTAGAACTGTTCCATGCAGCATCTCATTTTTGGACCCAGGCTAAAGCCCCACCCCTATCTGGAATGTCTTGCTCTTGTAGCATTTAGATTACAAAGCCCAATGGGCAGTAGAAACACAAATGCTTCTCATAATCTCCCTGAGAGCTGGCCTACTTGCATGTATTCCACTGGAGAGCTCAAGTCACATGACCAGGCCCAAAGTCAATATGACAAACTAATCTTCTCCATCTACACTAAACACATAAAGCCAGAAGAAAATGAAGAATTGTGCCCAAATAACATAAGCTTCCATATAATACTTAAAAAGAGCAAACAAAAATCCATTTAAAATATATGTTTACAAATTAAGAAAATTGAGTATGTATCCTCTAGGCTAATACACACACACACACACATATATAATGAAAGACAAACTGGATCTAAATAATATATGTTATCCATGTATTATGCCCCTCATAGATACACAGAGACATGCACACATATATTTAATAAAAAAGATCTGAATGAAATTCTGCTGCCAATTTGGCATTCAGTTTTTCATTTTTCTCAATTCATCAAATGACATGTTTTCTTAGCAACTGTGCAATTTTGAAGACCATACAGAAAGCATGACCATGTGTTGTCTTCAGTTTTTAAATAAGATTAACTATGCACAGATGTATCTACTACCATGAGCCTTAGAATGTATCAATTTTTAAAATCCAAATATGGTTGGTTCAGTATTATCTCCAAGTCTTTGTTATA
>NC_044553.1:80013145-80047831 GCF_007565055.1 Rhinopithecus roxellana | reverse complement strand
TGAACAGCAAAAGAGCCTGCACTGTCTTGTGTGAAGGTCTAGGTATTTTGGGTCTTTGTCTTGATAAAATCAGAATAGACGTGGTCTGTCAGTATCAGCTAGGAAGCAGTTTGAACTTGGACTATTAGAGGGTTGCTCTTTTTGCAAGCCTCTGGCTTCAGTCCTTGCCTGGGATGGCAGTGGAGCTGAGGGAAGAAAGTGGGGAACACAGTGTGAGTGCAAGGACAGGTGAGGCAGGCACAGACGGCTGTCCTAAGGGAAAGTGCTCCATCAGCTGTGCCAGGAGAGAAGCAGCTCTTGGGTCAATGTTTTGCCTTAGAAGGCGGGAGTTGGGCATCTAGCTCCAGCGCTCCTCCCTCTTGAAACTGCTGGTTTGTTTACTTTCATTGCAACTATATGCCTGGAAGAGATGAAGAGAAAACTCAACAGGCTTCACTAGGATTGTTTGGGTGGGGCGGCAGCAGCTTGGATATTTTCCCTCCTCTGTTTCTCATAGGCTTTTTGTAATCATGTTATAACACTTTAATGGAAAAAAATAAATTTATTATTTAAAGCTATACAAATTATAAATCCGTCATTATGATGTGTTTTTCTCTACTGAGCCCTCTGGTGCGTTCCCTGTTTTATTAATGTGGATGGAGGGTGTGTCAGGGAGGTTGGGACAGAGGCAGAGAGGTGGCCAGCCCAGCCTTTGGGGAGTTTGTGACTTGTCTGGAAAGAGGGTCTTTTACATACCAGCAGTTTGCAGAGCCAGACACAGAATGGTAGAGCAGGACCTTTTAAACTCCTTTTTGAAAAAAAAAAAATGTTTAATTTTGGTAAAATGCACATAACGTAAAATACTTCATCTTAACCATTTCAAAATGTTCAGTTCAGTGTATACTGAGTGTACAGTTCTGTAGCATTGAGTACATTCACACTGCTGTGCACCCATCGCCACCACCCGTTCCAGAATGATTTTCATCTTCCCAAGCTGGAATTCTGTCCCCGTAAAACAGTCACTCCCCATGCTGCCTCCCCTCAGCCCTGGTGACCCTTGTCTACTTTCTGTCTCTATGATTTTCACTACTCTAGGTACCTCCTATAAGTGGAATCACACAGTATTTGTCCTTTTGTGACTGGCCAATTTCACTTAGCACAGTGTTCTCAAGGTTTATCCATGTAGCATGTGTCAGAATTTCCTTTCTTGTTAAAGCTGAATAATAAATCCCATAATGTGTATATGCCACATTTTGTTGATCCATTCGTCTGTTGATGGACACTTGGCTTTTTCCATTTTTGGCTATTGTGTATACTACTGTGAACACGGTGTACAAATATCTCCTTGAGACCTTGCTTTCAATTATTTTGCATGTTTACTCAGAAGTGGAATCACTGGATCATATGGTAATTCTATTTTTTTTTTTTTGAGGAATCACCATGTTGTTTTCCATTTTTTATTGCACAATTTGACATTTCCACCAGCACTGTATAAAGTTTTGACTGGAGAGAGTGCAGCCTCACCAACATTTGTTATATTGTCTCTCTCTCTTTTTTTCTTAAATAATAGTCATTCTAATGTGTATGAGGTGGGTTAAACTCTTTTTTGACCATTATCCTCTATTAAAAATGTATATATTTTACATCTTAACTTATAGTGTATACATATGCACACACATACTGTAGCTAAAGGAGAAGTTTTATAAAATAGGCTGGGTGCAGTGGCTCACGCCTGTAATCCCAGCACTTTGGGAGGCAAAGGCAAGTGGATCACCTGAGGTCAGGAGTTCAAGACCAGCCTGGCCAACATGATGAAACCTAGTCTCTTCTAAAAATATAAACCTTAGCTGGGCTTGGTGGTGGGCACCTGTAATCCCAGCTACTCAGGAGGCTGAGGCAGGAGAATCATTTGAACCTGGGAGGCGGAGGTTGCAGTGAGCCAAGATTACGCCACTACACTCCAGCGTGGGCAACAAGAGCGAGACTCTGCCTCAAAAAAAAAAAAAAAAAAAAAAAAGTTTTACAAAATAAATTATGATTGTTACATGGGATATACTCTGATAATATTTCTATTCTATACTATTATTTTGATATAATAATGTTGGTCATGACCCACTAAATTGCTTTCATGGTTGGATCCACTAATGAGTCACAAGCTGCAGTTGAAAACCATGGCCTTAAGAGTGACTAGACTTTCCTAGAGGCCTGGCAGAGACAGATCCTGGGAGATCATCTGTTCTCTCTCCTTCCCCAGACAGACTCACACTCTCTAATCTGCAGAGATCCTCCTCCTTCTTTTAAAGATGTGGAGAAAAAGGAAGGAAGGAAGGGAGGAGGGAAGGAGGTCAATCCATCATGGCCAATGGTGTGGAGCCCAAGAGAAGGACCCACCGTGGGGTTCTGGTACCTGGCACACCAGGAGCCAGCACTGTGCTGGGGCCATCCCTGCCTTATCTTACACACCCAGCAGCCTCTGTGGGGAGCCTCCTCGCCCAGCCCAGCTTGCCTGGGTGGTTCTCAGAAGGCCCACATGAGAGGGACAGAGCTTGTCCCCGTGAGGAAGGCATATCCCTGCCACTCACTCATTTTCAACAATTGGTCCAGTGGACGTTTAAAGTTCACATAAGAGAGAAAGATGGTGGGGAAGGATGTAAAAGACTCAGCAAGTAAAGAAAATGAAGAGCACGCTGGGGCAGGAAGAGGCCTCCATTTCAAGACACTGGATTTGGCCGGGTGCAGTGGCTCATGCCTGTAATCCCAGCACTTGGGAGGCCGAGGTGGGCAGATCACCTGAAGTTAGGAGTTCAAGACCAGCCTGGCCAACATGGTGAAATCCCGTCTCTACTAAAAATACAAAAATTAGCTGGGTGTGGGGGTGTGTGCCTGTAATCCTAGCTACTTGGGAGGCTGAGGCAGGAGAATCGTTTGAACCCAGAAAGCGGAGGTTGCAGTGAGCCAAGATCGCGCCACTGCACTCCATCCTGGAAACAGAGCAAGACTGTCTCAAAACAACAAACAAACAAACAAACAAAAAAAAAAAAAAAAAAAAAACACTGGATTCAGGCCAGGCCAGGGGTCCTGAGGTATGTGACCTTGGGAAATCACTTCACCTCTCTCTGCCTCCGCTTCCTTCTCTGAAGACTGGCAATAATCATAGTATGGTACCTACTTTTTTTTTTAACTATAATTTTTATGGCAATAAAATTCATATAAATTCACCATTTTAACTCTTGAAGTGTGCAATTTAGTGGTATGTTATTACATTCATAATATTTTTAAATTTTTAAATTTTTTTTTTCTTTGCAGCTTCCAACTCAAATGATTAAATTTTTTTCTTTTTAATTTTCAGAGATGAGGTCTCGCTATGTTGCCTAGGTGGGAGACTGAGGCGATTGTCTCACCTCAGCCTGCTGTACTTTCATAATCTTGCACAGCCATTGCCACCTATCTAGCCCCCGAATATTTTTATCCCCCCAAAAGGAAACCGCTTACCCATGAAGCAGTCCCATTTCCCCCTCCCCCATTTCCTGGCAACCACCAATCTGCTTTCTGTGTCTATGGATTTAACCATTCTGAGCATTGCATGTAAATAGGATTATACAATGTGTGTTTTGCGTCTGGCTTCTTTTTTTTAAAATTAATTAATTATTATTATTATTGTTTGAGACGGAGTCTCACTCTGTGCCCCAGGCTGGAGTGCAGTGACACAATCTTGGCTCACTGCAGTGTCTGCCTCCGGTCTCAAGCGATTCTTGTGCCTCAGCCTCCCAAGTAGCTGGGACTACAGGTGTGCACCACCACGTCCAGCTTGGCTTCTTTCATTTAATGTAATACGTTCAGGGCTCATCCATGTTGTACATCTCAGTCCTCCATTCCTTTTTATGGCTTAATAATATTCCATCACGTGGCTGTAACCACATTTTGTTTATTCACTCATCAGTTGATGCACATTTAGTTTGTTTACCTTTTGGCTATTGTGAATAGTGCTGCTCTGAACCTTCATGTGCAAACTTTTGTTTAACCATCTGTTTTCCCTTCTTTTGGGTGCACACCTGGGTAGAATTGCTAGGTCATATGGTAATTCTACATTTAGTCTTTTAAGAAACTGCCTCTATTTAATTTTGAGATAGATACATGAAGTACTTAGCACTGTGCCTGGCACAGAGTAGTAATAAGAACAATATTTATCATCAACGACATTTTCTAAGTGCCAGGTATTTTATATTTTACTTGTATTAACACATTTCATCCACATTACCATATAAGGTAGATGTTATTACTCCCATTTTATAGAGGGGGGACTGAGGCCTGAGGAGTTTTAAGCAATTCACCCAACTCGTGCAGTAGCTGACCCAGGTAGAATTAAGGTTGAGAGGGCAGAGGCAAGGCCCCAGGGAGGCCAGTTTCAGCTCAATGGGAGGATTTTCTCATTGTTACAGGAGCTGCTTTCGCCAGTAGTGAGCACCTTGTCCCTGGAGGTGTGTGTATAAGTTGGGCTAATTATTGAGCATGTCCTGCGTCGGGCACTGTGATTCCTGGGGTATCTTCCAGCCCCCTTAGGACACACAAGAACCAAAGTGGTCCCTGGGCACCAGTAACTCAGAGTCAGAAGGAGGTGATGACAGGCGTGGTGGCTCATCCCAGCTCATCCCAGCACTCTGGGAGGCCGAAACAGGAGAATTGCTCAAGTCCAGGAGTTCAAGACCAGCCTGGGCAACATAGTGAGAGCCTGTCTCTACAAAAAAAAAAAAAAACTTTTAAAAAAGGAAGTGATGTGATGGAGAGTTTGGAGGACTTCTTGTCCCCAGTGAGCTCGGAGCTGTGAGTCAGGGAACCTGGACCTGTGACTTGGTGAGGCCCCAGGGATTGGGCCAACCACAGGTCTGGGGTACCTGGCCCTGGGGCTACTGCCTAGTCATTTCTGACTTGATTTTCCCAACTTTGCAGCCCGAGGAGGCAGAGAGAGTGAAGGCCCAGGCTCAGGCCTTGGGGCTGGCTGAAGCCCAGCCTATGGCTGTGGTACAGTCAGTGCCCGGGGCACACCCTGTGCCAGTGTACGCCTTCTCCATCAAAGGCCCTTCCTACGGAGAGGTAAGGTTCTCCCCAGCCCTGGCCTCCCCTCCTGAAGGCCTCGATTCCATCAGGAAAGTGAGCTGGCACTGGGGTGGGAATCCAGGCCTTCATCAGATCAGCTCTTTGTGGGAAAGATTTTGCTCAGCGCCTTCTCTGTGCTCTCCCCTGTTCTTGGCTGCATGGTCAGGGAGCTCCCCAAAAGCATGGCCCACTCCCAGCCCAGCAGGGGTGCTGAGACGCCCAGGGCACCAGGGCTGTCAGAGGCCAGCAGAGACTGGTGGACAGCAGACAGTACCAGTTTGGGAAGACTTCCTGTCTGAAGAGAGACGTGATCTGCATGGTTGAGAGCAGAGGAGAGGGGACAGCAGAAGCAAAAGGGTGGTCACAAGCCCCTGGCACTCAGGGCAGGCTCTGCCCACCAACCCCTGGAGGCATCTGACCTGGCTCTGTGACTCCCTCTGTGCAGGATGTCTCCAATACAACCACAGCCCAGAAGAGGAAGTGCAGCCAGACCCAGTGCCCCAGAAAGGTCATCAAGATGGAGTCTGAGGAGGGGAAGGAGGCAAGGTTGGCTCGGAGCTCCCCGGAGCAGCCCAGGCCCAGCACCTCCAAGGCAGTCTCACCACCCCCACCTGGATGGGCCACCTAACCCCAGGAGCCCCGTCATAGGAAGTGAGGTCTTCCTGCCCAACAGCAACCACGTGGCCAGTGGCGCCGGGGAGGCAGGTAGGGAGGTGGGTAGGGCAGTGGCCTGTGTGCTGCCTGCCAGGGTCTGGGTGGGGCCCCTCTTCTGTATTTTGGCCCGATCCAGAAAGCACAAAGCCAACAGGAGTCCCTTATTCCCACTGAATAAGATAGGCAAAGTTCACAGTTTGCCTGGGGGTGAGAGTGTATATGGTTTACCATGTGTTTTGCCATGATTAAGGTGTGGGGAGCCTGACAGGCTAAAATGCACAGTTCTATGCGTCCTTTCTCCCAAACACTAATCTGACAGTGCCCAGTACTGTGCCTTTGCACAGGGCAGGTCTCCACAAGAAGTTTTGGCTGATGCCTAGCATACTCCCAGAGAGGACTTGGGCATACCATCACAGGAAACTGGACTCCCCGTGACCTTAACTCTGCTCTCTCAGTCTACACCCATCATTTCCCCAAGTGTTTCTACAAAGGCCACCTACCTAGGTGTCTCATTTGTCAGAGTTACCTTCTATGAACACTGCCAGGCAGATAGTCAGTTGGGCAGGAGTTGAGGTCAACCCAGAGAAATCTGGAACAAGAGAGTTCTTCTTGGATCTGCTTAACCCAGAGTACAGCTTTGTTCTTCATTCTGACTGAGCCCCAGCCCTGGTCACACACTGAGCACTCACTGACATTCCTTACCCACAAATGCTATTGGTAATCGATGGGTTTTGATTCACTAAATGAAGCATATTTTAACTCTAGACATCCAGCTCATGGAGCTGCGAATGGGGACAAACAGTGTGCTTCTTTAGGATTGCAGAAGGTTCCAGACCAGGTAGTGGTTGTCAGGCCTCCTGTACAGGGGGCAAATTCTGAATTCTGGGCAAATAATTGAATATTCATAGATAAGGCACAGCAAGAAATTATGGAAACCCATTTGTGAATTACACAAATCCAAATGTGAAACAGTCACATTGGCACACACAGTGGCTATTCCCATCCTCCTGCAGGGCATCCGTTGCCCCCAGTCCACTGGCCTGCGAGGATTCCAGTAGGTGCACACCCACACCCCTCCCAGCGTGTGTCCTGGGCAGTTCATAATGCATCTCCGCTTCCCCGTTTCAGAGGAGCGCATTGTGGTGATCAGCAGCTCGGAAGACTCAGATGCCGAAAACTCGGTGAGTGGCCCAGAAGTTCAGCCCAGGACTCTTGCCTTCCCCCATTTCAGGTCCCAGGGGGCACAGCCACAGCAGGTAACTCTCAGACTTGCCTTGCGCCTGGGGAATTTTCCAATGAGGCATTGAGTCCCAAGCTGTGCTGAGGACAGTCTGCAAATGTTAGCTGCATGCCTGGACCACCCTAGCCCTCCTACTACACCAGGGCAGGAGCCTTCGGTAGCCATATATACTCTTCTGAAATGCTGATAGCATATGTCCAGAGCCCTGTCTCTTTTCTGGAATGTCCAAGGCCTTTGTCTGGAGCTTCCTTATGCATTTACTGTCCTCTAAGTCCTCAGTGAGGAGGGCTGGACAAGAATCCATTCCTTGGTTTATTGCAGCCAGTGGGGGCCAGTGAAGGGGTGTGACGCTACAGGGCAGCTGTTCAGGGGCCAAACAAGTGAGGTTTGACTCCATCCATGTAAGAAAGAACTGTAAATCCATTCCACAATGAAACAGGTGGCCTCATGGGTAGCGACCCTTCTGTCCCTAGAGGTTTATTACTAGAGGCTGGGCCATCACCTGTCCAGGGGAAAATGGGATCTGAATAGAGTGAAAGGTTGGACTGGGTGGCCCCTGAGGTCTCTTCCAGCCCTCAGTCTGAGGTTCTGTATTGGAAAGTGCACGGAGCCCATGGAGACCGCCGAGCCACAGTCCTCGCCAGCCCACTCCTCGCCAGCCCAGTCTCTGCTGAGAGCACAAGGAGCCTCCAGCCTGCCCCGTGGCACACACCACCCCCCAGCTTGGCCTCCCCACCAGCCCGCTGAGCAGGCTGCCGTCCCCGATGCTGAGCCTCACAGCCAGCCTCCTGATCACCAGGAGCACCCTGCCGTCCACCGTGGGATCCGCTACCTGTTGTACAGAGCACAGAGAGCCATCCGCCTTCGCCACGCCCTCCGCTTGCACCCTCGATTGCATCGGGTCCCTACTCGGGCTTGGTCTCCCCATGTGGTCCAAGCCAGCACTCCTGCCACCACAGGGCCCCTCAACCATCTTGCTAATGCCCAGGAACATCCTGCCCAGCTGCAAAGGGGCATCAGCCTACCCTGCCGGATACGAGGGACTGTGCGATCCCGCAGCCGCTCCCTCCGGGGCTCCTCCCATTTATCCCAGTGGCTCAACCACTTTTTTTCCCTCCCCCTCTCCTGCATGAATTCTCAGCTTGATAACTCTTCCATGGTGGGGGCAGGGGGAGGCAGAGCCCAGACTCTTGGAGCAGGTGTTTCCCCTGGGGATTCTGTCAGAGGCTCCATGGAGGCTTCTCAAGTCCAAGTGCCTCTGGAAGCCTCTCCAATTACATTCCCACCACCCTGTCCCCCAGAAAGGCCCCCCATCAGCCCAGTCCCAGGGGCCCGTCAAGCAGGCCTCTGAGAGTGCTACCCTTCTCTTATAACCTTGCAGCCAACACCCCTGCCCGGCCCCTGAGCTGCCTCCTCTAGCCCATGCTTTCAGGCCCTGCACAGAGTACGCATTCATTAATTCTTGGTAAAGGAATGAATCAGTGAATGAATGGCTACGCATGGACCTCTGGGCAGGGAGACATGGATCTTCTCTGGCTGAGAGGGGAAGGCTAAGGCATGGCTGAGACTCAAGCCACCATTCCAGGACTCTGCCCAAGAAAGAAACTTTTGTCACCCCTGCACCCTCCTGTGTTCTGAGTCCCTGGCAAATAGCACAGCCTTCCATGCCCTGATCCCCACCCCAAGCCTTTCCACGGGGCCTCTGCCAGGATCTAAGCCCATGAGCACAGGGACTGGCTATCCCAAGACCTGGCAGATTGGCTGCTCAATAAACACTTATTGAACCATCACCCTTGCGAACCCTTATTCCATGACCATCACATTCTCTGATGGATCCAGCTCCTCACTGCAGGCTGGTTCTGTCTTCCCTACGGTGGAACTCGGTTCTCCTGTGGGGATACCATGTCCCCTCTTCTGCCCACACTTATGGGCATCAGAGGTGGGAGGTAGGGTCAAGGCCCTGTGCTTCCTGGACTGTTGCATCCCCCTCCTGGCCATCTGGTAAGATCCTCTGTGCCTCTGAGGATCCTCTGTCCCTCTCAGGGTGGGCCCTATGCTCCCCAGCTCATCTCAGACACTCACCTGCCTACCCTCACTGAGGGCAGACGTGAGCATTCGCCTCCCAGATTTCTTCTCCCTGCTCAGGTCCTGCCTTCCTCCTGAGTGAATTCTACATCCACCAACCTGCCCGCCACTCCTTGGCGTCTCAGGGGTCGTCACTCCATTCCCCCCGACAACTGCCTGCCCCGTGGCTGCGCCCTGCGCCTCGCCATCACCGAGCACTGTCAGTCCCTCAGGTGTCCCCCTCGGACTCTGACCGCAGCCTCCTGTTCCTTGAGCTCTAGGTCCTACCTTTGCCTCCCTCCAGCCCCGCACACTTGCCATTTCGTCCCATCGTTCATCAGGATTGCAGCTGCCTGCCCAGCAGAAAATCCTGGAAGGACTCAGGTGCTTGTCACCTCTGTGCTGCCACCTGGAGGCCGAGATCTGCGGGAGAAAGGCCTGGGAAAACTATGAGTGGTTGTAACTACTAAGGGCTCCTTGGTTCTCTGCCCAGTATATCCTTTTGTTCTGCAGGGCAGACCCCACCTGCCTTTCCTCACTGGACCCTTGTCCCAGCCTCACCCTCAGCTGGTGGTAGCACCTTCTGCTCCAGGGAGAAGACAGGAGCTCTCCAATGGCATAGGGACAGTTAACACCTTGCTCTCTATTTACAGATCCCCATCACGTCCCTTCCCTGTCCTCGTTAGGGTGGAAGGAACATCTGCCTGCCTCCAGGACTCACCCTGTGTCCTGGCCCCAGACCTTGACCCCCTGGAAGCCTCACTCCTCCTCCTCATCTGTCTTGCGTCTCTAATGCATCCACTGCCTTCTGAACGAAACACCCTGAATGAGGTCTTTCTCATGTCAGAAAACTCCATCCACTTCCCTCTTCAGCTGTCGGCTCCCCTTCCTCTGCTTTCCTTGTTTACACTTCAGCCCCCTCCTTGCCCCTTCTTCACTCCACCTCCTGCGCTTCCCCGCCAGTACCAGAGTGGCCTCCATGCCTCTAGCTGCAGTGTCGTGTTTAGTCCTTATTATTCTTGACTGGCACCGGGCCCAGTCTTTCCTGGAAAGATTGCCTGCTCTGGTGCAGCTCTGGGCACTCCTCCCTCTCCTCTGCAGGCTCTGTTTTGTCTTGGGTGTGGTGCTCCTCCAGCTTTGCTGCTGGGCCCTTTCCTCTTTTCGGTCTGTGTATTCTCCCAGGTGCTCTCAGCCATGCCCCTGACTTCAGTTACCGCCCAGGGGTAGCTGATACCCAATGCTCGCACCTGCCTGCCAGACCAGTGTGGCCAATGACCTTCTAACAGCTCTGCATGGATGCCCATTGGTACCTCAAACTCAGCACCTCCTCCTCCCCTCTCAGTAGCTCACCCCACTCTCTGCCCCGTTGCACAAGCCAAGACCCCAGCCACCCAGGGCACCCCCATTTTGACTATTCCTTACATCCAACCAGTTATTGAGTCTTGTCTTTCTAGGGCCTAAATTCCTCTGAAATCTGGGCACTTATTTCCATCTCATAATCTTGGTAAGATTAAAGCTACCACTGACCCTGGGTAGAGGCAAAAGCCTGGGAAGGAAAGGTGGAGAACAGGATTGGAATGCCAACAATGTCCCCAGACGTCATGGACAGTCAAGTAGAGGGACCCCAGCAATATTAGGGGCGGGGAGTATCTAATGCTCAGCTATCAGCAAGGAGTCATTAGGGGCTATCCAGTGAATTAAGGGAGGGGGTAAGAGCACATTTCAGGTGATGATGAATTAAATACCTAGGAGCTCACATTAGAGAGCAGGCCTGGAGATGTGAGGAGATAGTCAGAGGACTGCTGCTTTTGTGTATGTAGCTTTAAGACACAGGTTTTAAAAATTGTTACAGGAGTCCCAAACTTTAGAAAATATATATTTTAAAACCCCAACAAATGAGGTCCCCCCCCTATGCATTTCTTACTCAACTTCTGTGCCCTTTCCAGACCCCTGGTGCCCTAGAGTACCCCCAGCACCCCCACTGCAAATTCCTACTCCCCAGCTTAGAGGGAGGGGGTGGGGTGATATTCCCAAGTGACCCCGGCTCCTCCTAACCCATCTTCCCCAGCTGTGCTGCTCATATCCAGCCTTACAGTGAGGAAAGTTGCAGAATACTGGTCTGCTACGATATTACACTTTCCAAGTGTATCAGGGCATTAAGGGATCCCTCCCTTGAGCTTCAGCTGTGTCCTAGGGATTCAGTGAGAGACTGCTTGTGCAAGGAGGAGCGAGAGGCAGCAGGGCATAGTCATGGGGTGGAGCGGTGAGTCCCCCAGGCCTGGTTGTGGAGTACCTGGGGTGAGGACTTTGCTTAAAAACTGTCAGAGTGGGACAGCAATGCGCCTGCCCTGGGGCCCCTGCTTTAGGATCCAAAGTGGAAAAGATAGGTGTTCTCACTCACTCTTGTGACAGATTACTGGTTCCGGTGCCTTGGTGGCAGCAGCAACAGAAGGGGACCAACGGGAGGGGGCAGCCTGTGGCAGAAGTGGCAGTGGTGATGGCGAAGGAAGGGAGGCCTGTGGAGAATGGCTGATCCAGGGAGGGGCCGTGGCACTGGTGAGTGTGCATCTGAGAAAATGAAACGGAGGTGCTGGCCAAGAGGCTGGAGCTAGACAGAAGGGCAGCAGAGGCCACAGGCTGGCCAAGTTTATGGTCCAGTTCACTGATAACGTGTGCAGTATTCCTGGGGTCTTTGAGGCTTTGCAAGAGCTGGGGTTTTGTGTCTGCAGAAAGACAGCAGTGCATGTGTCTTGCCAAACTGATCCCAGCTGTAGCTAATGCATAAGTGCTCAGAAAGTTCTTCAGGAGCTTGAGGGCTCTGGATGAGCATGAATGTCAGATGCTCTGTATCTTCCAGAGGCTGGATGCTGACTCTCAGAGTTCGGCTTGTGTGTGTTTGGTTGATGAGCAAACCTGGAATGAATCAGTGATAAGGACGATTGTTCTCAAGCTGGCTGTACATTGGGGAGTTTTCCCAACTACAGATTCCTATGTCTCACGCCCCGAGATTCTAATTGAATCAGTCTTGGCTGCAGCCTAGGCCTCAAGCGATTTTTCTTAAAGCTACGAATGCCTAGCCAAAGTCAAGAACCACTGAATCGGATTCATTGCATGTCTGGTAGAGGAATGCTGATCGTTTGTTTATAGATGTGGCAGTCTTGAATGCAGGTGACATTTTCATACCGGGGTGTGATACAGCAGAGGAGGGGAGAGGCTGGATCTTCCCTGATGCACCTCCTAGACTTTTGGAAGGTGATTAAAGTGCCAATCCAGCCACTTCCTCTGAGCATGCTTGGGACAACTGTTAGACCTGTTGTGTTGAGTTGGAATGCAGTTGACCTGCTCAGGCCGGGAGATCTATGAGGAAGGGGAGTGAGATGGGTGTAGCTCATGGGCCAGACTGCATGTGTATCCAAGTTGCATGTATATCCTGAAAAAATCCCGGCTCTCACGAGGCTCAGCCTGAACACAGTTTTGCATTCAAAGAAACAATGTCCATGAACCAAGTATGATAAATAAATAAATCCCAGTATTTACTTGCATCTTTTGAAAGAACATTAAAGGGAATCCAGCTCATAACCCCAGCAGCACTTCTTCAGTCCCTCTTCCCCTTTTCTTTGGCGCCTGGCATCTTTCACTAGGTAGCAAAGCTTTCCCCCTTCCTTCCCAGTCCTCACACGCAGGCTCAAGACTGTATTTCCCATCCTCTTTCTTCTGTCTCCCTTCCTTTTCTCTTCCAAGTAAATCTAAGCCTTTTCTAGTGACTGTCCCTCTCTATGCTCCCCCGACACCCAGTTATCCTAATTTGTGAAATAAGGCCAAGGTGTGGGGCCTGGGGGCAGAACGGGAGAGTCTCCCCTAGTGAGCAGGGAGGGGAGTATGTCCTGCACCAGGCCAGCCACTATATCTGATGGCCCTGCTGGCAAACCTGAGTCTTTCGGAAAGTCTTGTTTAAATGCGTCAGCACTCCCCAGCCGTGATGCTGGAGTTTAAGGTGGGGCAGGGGAGAATTCTGAGTTCACAGCTGGCTGGAGTTCCAGTGAGACCAGCTCCATGGGTGGCCATACTTTATGGAAGTTCCCAACGGCAAGAGGAATTTTGGAGGAAGTGAATCAGGGCTGAAAGATCCAGCCTGTCCTCCATTAACAAGCTCGGTGGAATGGGGTGTCTTTTTATTAAGGGAGAAAGCAGAGGTTTCTTAGAGAAGGCAGCTCTGGTAAGTTTAGGATAAGGGACTTTCCCTGGCCCCAGGACAATGGAAGGCTCTAAAAATGAGGTTCTAGTGGCTGCCATAAATGACCCTGCTGTAATGATGGGAGAGGTCACCTAAAGAGACAGCACTGTGGCTCTCCAGGGAGCTCTGCTCTTGGAAGAGCAGATCTGAAGGCGAGAAGACTGGTTCTAAGGCCGAGGACATTGCCCCGAGCTTTGTGGAGGCACTCAGGAACACAGGGGCATTTGCAGTTGCGTTTGGAGCAGGAAGAAGAATGAAAAAGAGGAAGTCCTGTGTGCCATGTCAGTAGGTGGCAGCATGGACTCAGCCTCAGCTATTGGCACCAGGGATCTGAACCAGGGAGGACCCAGGAGGGGAGCCCAGCCCCTCTGCCAGCTTGTGGGAGAGTGCTGCTGCCCAGTGAATCCTGGAGAGAGGAAACAACTGGGTTCTCCCTAAGCGGGAGAAGGTGGAGCCTCTAGCCACCCAGCTACAAGCTAGGAAGACACCTTGTAGAAGGCTCCTTACAGGGAGGAAACCGAGTCAGGAAGGTGAGACAGCAGTGTGGGCTCACCTGGAGCAAGACGCGTGAAATCAGCCTTTGACACCGTGGCTGAATGAGGATCTGGAGATGCGAGGCGCTGGTCTCTGACTAGATCCCTGGATATGAAGAGGCAAAGCTAGCTCTGGATGGATTCATAGTGAGTGCTTCTGACAATGACTGGCAGAAAGCTGGCGAGCCTGGAGCAGGGCTGTGAAATGCAAATCAAGTGAAACCCTGCCACTCCTAGGAAAACCCACCACATCTTAGGTTACTCGTAGGCGGAAATGCTTTTTCTCTCAGTTGAAGCTTGGCTGGAAACAGATGTTTATTTGGGCATTGGAAGGGTCTGGGGAAATGCACTGTCTCCTAGGCCAGGGACATTAGCCAGAGGCCAGAATTAACTGAGGCTTTAGCACCAGGTGACACCAACTTCATCGAGAAGCCAGAGGCAGTCCATAAAGAGGAAAAACCCAAGGCCTGCCCTGGACTCTGTCCCCGCCATGCTCCCAATTGGCCCTGTGATCCTGGCCACGTCTCTTCCTTGCTGGTCTCTGGCTAACGTCCACAGGTGGTATTCACGGAAGGTTCCAAGTTGGTCACCAAAGACTAAACATCTGGGCTTGGCAGCTGAGCAGATGATAAGCAATTAACTCTGTATTACCATCAGAGGCACCACCTCCCTCTGTAGTCCCAGTCCCTTGGGAAAATCTCAGAGCTGGAGCCCTTCCCTCATCCTCTGGCTGCCCAGCCTATGGCTTCTCAAACAGTGTTCCCACCAGGACCTTGGGGCAGGAGAGAACACCTCACCTGAAGGACTCCCAAAACTCAGGTTTCTCTAAGCTGCTGGGTCAGATGCCAAGGGCCTCCACTGCTCTCTCACTGCCAAGGACCTGGGTGTCCACCTAGATGTGGCCTTCAGGAGGCCAAGCAGCCCTTCCCTTTGCCTTTGTATAGGACACTGGCACCTTGGCTGACTTCGGGGACAAGAAAAGGCAGGCTCCTGACCCCTTCCAAAGAATCATCTGGGGTTCAAAATGAGGCTTCTTTCTCCCGTCCCAAGTTTTTGGTGTTTCTTCTGAGTCTGCTCAAAAATATGAAATTAGGAGCAGACATCTCAGGTCCTGCCTGCCATAGCAGATGGCTCCTTCCCTGAGCCTCCATAAGCATCACAACACACTCGTGCACACACCCACTGGCATTTTCTCTCACACTTCCATACGCTTGTGTCAACACGGGTTCACAGCTCACACTTAACTGTACATGCACACACAAGCTTAGCACTTGGATTCATTCCCACACATGCACGTTCACAACCTGTGTGTGTCACCTTCCCTCCCCTACTCATGAAGGTGTATGCCCTGGTTCACACACGTAACCCTCACATGTGATACACCCAATTCACACCCATTCATGCACACATACCTTCTCTTGTGCATACATGTCCCCTTTCCTAGTGGTACACCCTCCTTCATGTGCACGCAGATGCCCCCAGCTATACCAGCTTGCTAGTGTTCTGCACAAGTGCTTGCCTTGGCGCTCTGAACCCCTGACACTTGGTTTTTCTGTGTTGCAGTCCTCCCGAGAACTGGATGACAGCAGCAGTGAGTCCAGTGACCTCCAGCTGGAAGACCCCAGCACCCTCAGGGTCCTGGACGAGAACCTTGCTGACCCCCAAGCAGAAGACAGACCTCTGGTTTTCTTTGACCTCAAGATTGACAATGAAAGTGGGTTCTCCTGGGGCTACCCCCACCCCTTTCTAACTTAGTCTGTGAGTCCCAAAAGAAGTGCAGGCAGAGCCATCTGTCAGGCACGGGAGAGCGCTGAGCTCTGGCCAACAACTGCAGCCAGGCTGGGCAGAGCACTCTGGCTCACCTGGGCTCCGGGGGTGTCATTTGCTGGCTTAAATAAAGATGTCCGCCTTGTCCAGTGCCTGAGTGTGCGAGGGAGGCAGATGCCTCCACAAGTGCACCTCTGACCAGTTCTTCTCTTAGACGGAGAGCCTGGGGAACACACTCCTAGACAGAAACACAATGCGCGAGCTCATTGCCATGGGCCCAGTCATCCAAGTAAGGCCTCTGGCTGTGCTACACGTTTCTGAGTAGAGGGCCAGTCCCACAGGGGGCTGCACAGGACTGCCCACAGATCCAAGGTCACAGAGGGACCTTATTCTGGAAGCCCCTTGACTTCCTCCAGTGCTTACCCTGGCTCTGCAAATGCCTCTCCTTGAGCTAGAGCCCCAGGACCTACCCTGTGGCATGGACTCAACATTGGGGCTAGCCCAGCCAGACAGAAACAGCAAGTGTTTTCATGGTACAGGAAAGTCATTTGCAGACCTCAGTGGGAGGCTCTGGGCCTTGCTCTGAGTGGAGTGCTGTCTATGTCCCAGGACTGTAACTGGGCTGGGGTCCTTGAGGGAATTGGAGGAAGGAGCATGGGATGGAGAGCTAAGTTCAAACAGCTTGAGATCTCTAGTGTCAGTGGCTAAGGCTGACAGAAGACAGGAGGGACCTGGATCCATGGAGTTTGGCCAACTCTGGGGCTGGTAGTGAAGAAGGGAAGAGCTGGATCCCCAGCTGGTGAACAAAGTGTTTGGAGGGCAGCCGAGCCTCCCCTTCTGACTGCTATCCTATCAGAACCAGGGTCAGAGCTGCATTTGGGGGCTGATGTGTGGCTACTGCCAGCAGGCCCCAAGGTGAGGTCTCTAGATGGTGGGTCAGCAGCCCTAGAGGACCCCCTGCTCCCACCCCAGAGCTCTCTGTGCCCTGGGTCCTCACCCTGCCCTTCTCTCCTGCCCAGCCCAGAAGATTAGCCAGCTGGCTGCAGTGAACCGGGAAAGCAAGTTCCGCGTGGTCATCCAGCCCGAAGCCTTCTTCAGCATCTACTCCAAGGCCGTGTCCCTGGAGGTGGGGCTGCAGCACTTCCTCAGCTTTCTGAGCTCCATGCGCCGCCCTATCTTGGCCTGCTACAAGCTTTGGGGGCCTGGTCTCCCGAACTTCTTCCGGGCCCTGGAGGACATTAACAGGCTCTGGGAATTCCAGGAGGCCATCTCAGGCTTCCTCGCTGCCCTGCCCCTCATCCGGGAGCGTGTGCCCGGGGCCAGCAGCTTCAAACTCAAGAACCTGGCCCAGACCTACCTGGCGAGAAACATGAGTGAGCGCAGTGCCATGGCTGCTGTGCTGGCCATGCGTGACCTGTGCCGCCTCCTCGAGGTCTCCCCGGGCCCCCAGCTGGCCCAGCATGTCTACCCCTTCAGTAGCCTGCAGTGCTTTGCCTCCCTGCAGCCCCTGGTGCAGGCAGCTGTGCTGCCCCGGGCCGAGGCCCGCCTCCTGGCCCTCCGCAATGTGAGCTTCGTGGAGCTGCTGAGCGCACACCGCCGTGACCGGAAGGGGGGTCTGAAGAAGTACAGCCGCTACCTAAGCCTGCAGACCACCGCATTGCCCCCTGCCCAGCCTGCTTTCAACCTGCAGGCTCTGGGTACCTACTTTGAAGGCCTGTTGGAGGGTCCGGCGCTGGCACGGGCAGAAGGAGTCTCCACCCCTCTTGCTGGCCATGGCTTGGCAGAGAGGGCCTCCCAGCAGAGCTGAGAGGAGGGGGTGACCAGCTTGGAGTCTCTAGTGGGCAGAGAGGGATGGGGTGCCTGAGCCAGGCCCCACCCATCACAGCATTCCCAGGTCCTGGTACCCAGCCCTCAGTTGTCATTTGGTTCAGAATCAGTTCCCTTTCTCTGGGACCAAATTTCTCTTCTCTAAAAATCCTACAGAGAAGGTTCCAAAGCTGAGCACCCACCACCCCAGGTGTGCACCAGACTCCTAGCTCCCTCCTTCCAGGAGCTAGAACCAGGGAGGTCCTGAGTGAGGAAGTCATGACCTCTGGGCTCTCTAGGTGGCCCTGGTCTTGCGCCATCCATCCCACCTGCCACTACCTTGGGTGTCCTTACAGCTCAGTCCTGACCCCAGTCCCTGCCCCAGGACACCTGCTGACAGCTCCCACAGAGAACAGTCTGAGGTGATGCTGGCTACAGCCCCAGCAGCCCATGGCAACTCAAAGTGCCTTCCAAACCAAACTGCCCCTCATGAGGTTAGGGTCCCTCACCCTCCACCTGCCCAGAGGCCAACTCTGTTCCCTTCTTTCATCCCAGAGGGGCCTCATCAGCAAAGACAGAAACTGATGTTCCATGCGTGTCCCTGCTTCCAAAGCCTGACCTTCCAACGCTTGCTTCCTTCCTCCTGGCTGCACAGACACCTCTACTTGGCCACAGCTTTGCTCTTTGGTCCTCAGGCCACCAGACCCCTCACAGCATGGCCTTTGGCTCTTCCTGCACTGCCCTCACCCTCAGCCGTCCCAAGGAGTGCCCAGCACTAGTCAGTATGTAGTCCAGGACCTGCGGCATTAGCATCCCCTGGGAGCTTCTTAGAAAGGCAGACCCGTGGACTCTACTGCAGGCCTCTGGAATCAGAATCTTCAGGATGGGGCCCAGCAGTCTGTGTTTTAACAGGTTCTCCTGGTGATGCTGGTGCATGCTCACGTTTGAGAACTGCTGCTCTCATAGACTGCTCCTCCACGGAGCAGTGTGGAACAGGAGAGAAAGTCCCGTCCCTATCTCTGACTGTGCAGTGAGTGTGGCCTAGGAACAGGCCCCTTCCCAAGCTCTAATGTCCCCATCTGTAAAGTGGACTGGTTGGCCTCCATGGTCTCAGAGCTGCCATCCCTCTGTGCCGTCCTGCATTTTTGGGAATGGAAAGCAGGCCTCTGAGGCAGTGGACAGGAAGCTTTCTCATCCTTGAATTCTAGCTCCCATTCCAAACTGTTAGTCCACAGCGTTGTGGTCACATCAGAGGTCAACAGCAGAACAGAGGCAGGTCAGGGTTGTCCTCTCTGATTAGTAGAACAATGGACCCTTCCTCCTCCTCCCTCCCTTCCATCCCTTCTCATTGGCTCCCTGCTGCTGGGATGCTTTCCAAGATCTCTAGCCTCCATGGCTGATGACCTCAGCTTTCACATAGGTGAAATGTGTGTGCCCATGCTGCAGCTCCATCCCATGGGGGCCCTGAAGACCCACTGAGGAATTCCGTAGGGTCTTGTTCCCACAATTGGAGTGCTGGCTCTAACAGTGAACTTTGATGCATTTAAAATAAGATTCTGATGCCAGACTGTTAAAGCAGGCGTTGGTTCTGAAGCACTGATGGAAATAGATTGATGCAGATGGAAGGAGGAAGGGAGACTGGGCCCACTGATTTCCAGCCCCACCATGTGCGCTGTTTTCAGATGTGACTGAGGGGTGTTCTGCCCTGCCTCCACTGTCACAGTCTTTAATAAAGATGTAAATCTTGAAAGCCTGATGCTCCAATCACAGACCCTGCTCAGCACCCCCAGAGGAACCACTGAGAAGCCTTTTGCCTGGATAGGAGGGGGCTCTCCCAGGCATAGGCTTGTGGTCACTTGCCCAGCACAACTGTGTTTTGTGGGGCATCTTTTAGGACTTAGCAGAGCTGAGAGCCCTTTGTTGCTCAGTGCTGTGAGCCTTAAGCATGTGAACCCCCATATGACAAGTGGGGAGACCCAGGGTAGGCTTGCCTTGGGATCATCTCCAAATGGGAGTGCCACATGGAGAGAAAGAAACACTGATTTCAAGAATTACTTCCTAGAGAAAGTCAGGAACCAGAGACCAGAGTCTGCAGGAACTTTGCCACTGCCCCTCACCAGCTAATCCTGTACTTCTCTCTGTGTTCCTTGAGTGACAAGTGGTAAAACCCTTAAAAAGAGAGGTGTGGGAGGCCCAGGACTTTGGTAACAGGTGATGAATGTGTTGTCTTGGCCATCACAGATGGAACTTCGGTTAGTACCCGAGGGATTCCCATGGCACAAGCATTATAAGAATTAGTCCACCACTGGTGTGGGTGAGCAGCCAGGTAATGGGAATTGATCAGTGCCACCACCCTTGACCCCAACTACCATCCCAGATGCCCAGATTCCAGTCCTGGAGTTTTATTCTCAGCTTGACCCTTTGACCAAGAAGATCCAGTCCCAATATGTCACCTGTGCTTCATCTTTGGACTATATATCTCATGTCAGCTAATGGGAACTTACTGGGTTAGAAGTCAGGATGCAGAGTTTCAATCCTCACTTGGTAGTCTGTGGCCCTCTTTGGCACATTTACCTCCCTCCTTGATCCTCAGGCCACACCTCTGTCAAATGGGATAATGTGGCTCCTTTTGACTTCAAGGGATCTTTGTGGGAACCAGTGAGAAAATGTGTGTGAAGACAGCTTTTTGGTGTATTTTGAAAGTACACAAATTTAAGATCTTACTGCTTTATAAAATGCTTTATGAATTATAGGAAAATAAACACATTTTCGATCTTAGAAAAAAACAAAAACAAAGAAGTGGACTTGTCTTCAGGGTAGCAAAGAACAAGATCTGGGATGAACAAACAATTGTGGGTGTCCTGGGGTCTGAGGGAGCCAAGATACAAGGGGCCCACCATGGAGGGGCTAGGCAGGAGGTGGCACTGTGCTCCCAGAACACCCAGATGGGACATTTCAGTCACTGGGGCCTGGAGTAGAGAACAAACTTTCTGTGTGGCAGCTCAGCCAAGCCCTGCTCCAGGGTCTCCTTCTGAGGCCCAAGGGCCTCACACCCCTGGGAAAGTCATTTAAAAATCTGCTTTGCCCCTACCCCAACCTGGCTCTTAGCTCCAGCTACTGTCCCAGAGCCTAGCCAGGCTGTTTTCCCACCCTCTACCTCCCCTTGTCTTGGCCCATGTCCACCCTTCTCCCTGCCCATGTCCACCCTTCTCCCTATCCCAGCCTTACTCTGACTCCTGGCCCCAACCCTGACCACTCTCCATGCCTCAGAGTCTCCCCCTCAGCCTAGCCCTGCCAGCAGGCCCCATCTCCTCCTCTGACCTCAGCCTTGTCTCCGCCTCACACCCCAGGTGCCTCCAGCATGTATGCCTGAGTAAGGGGCTCCCTTCTCACCTTTCTTCACTCCTCACAATTAAGGAAACTCCATGGCTAGTGTGCATACCACCCAGGCTGGGATGCACCAAATGTCAAGTCAAAGAGGGTAGGACACTGGGGACCCTGCCTGGCAAGAAGGGGAGCTGAGCTAGGGCTGCTCCCAGACTCTGCCAGCAGCAGGTGCTGCAGCCCCCACACAGTGCCTGGCAAAGGGCGTGAGCCATGTTGGTGCTGGTGGTGCTGGTGGTTTAGGCTCCGGCAGCTCAGTCCTTTCTAAAGTTCTGTGTGCACTTCCTGTGGTATGGGAGATAACTGGAGATATGAGACATGTGGAGAAACATTTTTTTTTAATGTTAAACCTTTTATATTTATTTAACATCTGTTAGAAACAATACAACCAGGCCGTTCATGGTGGCTCACACCTGTAACCCCAGTACTCACTTTGGGAGGCCGAGGCAGGTGAATCACCTGAGGTCAGGAGTTCGAGACCAGCCTGGCCAACATGGTGAAACCTGTCTCTACTAAAAATACAAAAATGTGCTGGGTGTGGTGGCCTGTGCCTGCATTCTCAGCTATTCAGGAGGCTCTAAGGCAGGAGAATAGCTTGAACCTGGGAAGTGGAGGTTGCAGTGAGCCAAGATTGTGCCACTGTACTCCAGCCTGGGTGACAAGAGCAAAATTCTGTCTAATTCTGTCTCAAAAACAAAAAGAAAGAAAGAAAGAAAGAAAGAAAGAAAGAAAGAAAGAGAGAGAGAGAGAGAGAGAGAAAGAAAGAAAGAAAGAGAAAGAAAGAACGAAAGAGAGAGAGAGAAAGAAAGAAAGAAAAAGAGAAAGAAAGAAAGAAAGAAGAAAGAAAGAAAGAAAGAAAGGAAGGAAGGAAGGAAGGAAGGAAGGAAGGAAGGAAGGAAGGAAGGAAGGAAGGAAGGAAGAAAGAAGAAAAGAAACAATACAACCAGCTCATCAAAAGTGTGATTTCTGGCCGGGCGCGGTGGCTCATGCCTGTAATCCCAGCACTTTGGGAGGCCGAGGCAGGTGGATCACGAGGTCGGGAAATCAAGACCATCCCGACTAACACAGTGAAACCCTGTCTTTACTGAAAATACAAAAAATTAGCCAGGCGTGGTGTCGTACACCTGTAGTCCCAGCTACTCGGGAGGCTGAGGCAGGAGAATGGTTTGAACCCAGGAGGCAGAGGCTGCGGTGAGATGAGATCACGCCACTGCACTCCAGCCTGGGCGACAGAGCGAGACTCCATTGCAAAAAACAAACAAACAAAAAAGTGTGATTTCTGGGATCTAGTTGCTCAGAATGATGCTGAAGTGGAATTCTTTAAAGATCCACTTAGGACAAATAGTAAGTAACTCCGTGCTCAGAAGGGATGCAGGTAGAGTAAAACTTATGACTGTCGAAGTGAACGACCTGTTAATTTGGGGAAATACTGGGTTACCAGTGGACTTGGGGTGAGCTCTACAGCTAAGGATAGGGCCCAAGTTAGAACTGGGGTAAGGATGGGGTGGGCTTAGAATTGGGGTGAGGGTTAGAGCTAAAGTTCAGGGGAGGCCCCAGGTTAGGATTTGGGATTAGATCAGATGGAGGGGCACACTTGGTGCTTAAGGTTGAGAATAAACCTTAGGAATTAGGAATTGAGTTAGAATTGGGGTGAGTTAGGAATTTAGTTAGAAATGGAGTTAAAGTCACTCTTCGGGTCACAAGTCTTTGTGACTTTAGCAACTGAAAAGTCCATGAACCTGTGAACAAATGGGCAGGAGCTTCTCGACCCCCTAATAGGCACCCCAAGTTCAATCTGCCTTTTCCCCCAAATCCTCTTCTAGAAGCACCTGGCAGTGGCTCTGCCGGAGCTCACAACTCCAACAAGCTCAATGTCCACCAATCAGATCGGAGGGACCGAGGAGTGGGCAAGCCTGCCCAGGAGGGAGAGCATGGGACAACCAGGTAAGATAACTGGGTACCAGACACGATTTCTCCACTTAGCACAAGTAACCTTCTTTAATCTTCCCAACTGTCCTATGTGGTTACAGCCCATCCTCCTCCTACAGAGGAGCACAAAAGAGCAGCAAGGCTGAGTACCTTGTCAGGGTCATTAAACTTGTATGTGGCAGAGCTGGGATTTGCCTGCAGGGAGCCAGTGTCTAGACGGGCACCATCTGTGGCCCACACCATGGAGTGCATGGACATGTGTTGGAGGACAGGCTCCCTGGTCTCTCCTTCCCATGCCCTCGTGGGCTGTCAGTCTCAGGTGATGCAGAAGGCAGGTCCCTGGAAACTACCCCCACCTTCTGGTGCCTGTGCTTGAACTTTCATTTTAATTTTTTCGTTTAGGGCGGTGCTTCTGGATCTTTTTATAATTATTATTATTGTCCTCTTAAGGAGCATTTTTAGCATTTTTTTCCCCAATTGTGCCTCCCTCTATGAAATTTTAATACCATGGATACATTGTATGTTCCATAGGATTTTCTAAATACAAGATTGTATCATCTGCAAATAGAGATGGTTTTACCTCTTCTTTACATGGACATATGTATGGACTGCGAGCCTTTGGAGGGTCAGAAACCAGGTAATAGCTAAGATGGTCAGCTGCCCTTCCTCCCCTGCCTTTTCATCCTCTGTGGGGTGATAATACCTCTGTTGAGAATGCATGATTTAGGATAAGGCCCCACCCCCAGTTATAATGTAGGTAAGAAGTGGTCACGGGAAGGCGTGGGTGGGATGCATGCTGCACCTCGATGTGGGTGGAGACTAGGCGGGCCAGGCAGAGGGAGACGGGAGGGAATGGAGATCCAGGTCTCTGAGGACACACTCCCCTGCAGTGGCCTTGGTCCTGGTCCCAGGCACAGGCACAGGCTGAGCCTGGGCCTGGGGCAGGAGTGGGGCCAATACCATCATTTATTTTTGTCTCTGAATCCAGATGTCAGCTCCAGACCCGCTGAGTCTAGAATCTCAACAGATTCTCCCCATACTAAATAAAAGCAAACAAACAAAAACAAAATGAAACAACCAAGCAAAAACAAAACCCAGAAAGTTCGGAAGCCTCTATTTACCCTTACAAAACGCATTGCTGTCAAGTGAGGGGGAAATTCCGTCATTCTTGGCTCAGGGAACTTCCTTAAACTGAGACCAGCTGCCTGGATTATGCTAAATTCAGTTTATAAATATTACACATATCCCAAACTTGATAGCCAAGCAGATTACAAAAGCTAGCTAGCTAACCACAGACATGTTCCAAAAACCTAGCCAGTCAGACAAGTATGAGATATTGTGAAATCCTGTGTTGCTTGTCTGATTTCCCGAAATCATTCATCTCAGACTGAGCACAGAGGGCCTGGGGGTAGAATTTAGGAGCACTATCTCCTACAGTTCTAGAGCCTTAAAGCCCTGCCTGACCCCAGCTTGGATTGACTGCACAGTAAGTCAGACCTACCAGCTGGACGCAGTGGCTCACACCTGTAATCCCAGCACTTCAGGAGGCCGAGGCAAGTGGCTCTACGGTCATGAAGAAGGTGGAGGCACTGAGGCCCTAAGCAATTTTAAAAAGAACACCTTAGCAAATGTCCAGCACCATAGTTTCTTACCTTCACTCAGGGTCCACAAGGCCTCACGTTCTGACAGGTCTTATCAGACAAATTGCACTCAGTCATGCTTCATTCATTTTCCTCGAAGAGTTTCCAGGTTACATAGAACTGAGATCACCTCCCCACCACGCCATCATCCCCCACGAAGACACTCCATGTTTGTGTTTGCAATACATTCTCATACGGACCAATATTAGATTTTCAGGTGCTCTTTGCATTTTGCAACTATTGCTCAAGCTGGAGACCCTGAAAGAGCATTAGCTTTAGAGTCAAAGACCCCTGGGTTCCAGATTCAGCTGAGAGACTGTGAGCATGTCACTAGCCCACTCTGATCTGTCTCCTAGTTGTATAATCACCTATTTCCCATCAATTGCTAGGCTGGAGAGAAAAGTGCCCACTCTGGCCAGTACACAGTAGGAGCTTACTAAGCTTAAGCTCTCTTGCTTCCCCACTATCCTAATGTATTAGGGGAAAGACAGAGATGTGGGGAATGGCACCTGGGAGGCTCCAGCTGTATGCTTCACAATCCTACCAATGAAAAATCTGAATTAGGCTTCAGTTTCCCGTCTACAAAATGAGACAGGACAGGACTGGGTAGGAAGAAGAGGAGCTGGGCTTTATTAGTTTAAACTGGGCCGGTCTGATTGTGTGAGGCAGGCTTCACTGTCGGGTCCAGCCCACTCCCCAGCCAGGGCTTTTCGTGCTCTGAATATCTTTTGGCCAAGTCCAAGGCTGCCCAGGGTCCGGGTGGGAAGGTGGGGTGGAGGATACTGGGGTGGGGGTGGAGAAGCAGTTCCCCCATATAACCTGCAGGAGCACCAGAGCAGCGTGGGAGCCGAGGGTTCCGCTCCAGCCTTCCTGGAGACCCGGGCAGGGCGGGGTAGGGCGAGGCAGAGGTGGTGCACACCGCTTGGCTGGGCAGCGGCACAAGCGCGACTGTGGATCAGTCCACACCGTTTAAAATGGACACATAGGTCTTCTGGCTAATATCCTCTCTTTGCTAGGGTGATCATATGCTTTATCATCCAAGTCCAGACACTTAGGAGAGTGAAAGGGGCACTATAATAATTGCACCGGGACAGCAGACATAACCTTAGAGGTACCTTGCAAACAAGAACATACAGTCACCTTACCCTCCAGTCACTTTTTCTTCCTTGTTTCCATTCTTTCTTTTAATTTTTTTTTTCTTTTTAAACACACAGCATTCTCTTTCCCTGAGCATCATTGTCTTTGCAAATGCTCTTGCAATCGGGACATTTTCGACCTGGCAGCATCTGCTTTCGCATCTTGAGTCTGAACAGTCCCTCTGAACTCACCCCAAAGGCTGGTTTTAGCTTCTAGTCAGAAGACTCTGTTCCCTGGCTTGGCTTGCCATCCCCATGACACAAGAATTAAAGATGTCAGAAGATGTCAGAGGTGGGACAGTGGCCCTTATCTCAACTTTGGTGCCTCTTTGCTAAATGTATTCCTCTAATTTTTTTTTTTTTTTTTTTTTTTTTTGAGACAGAGTCTCTCTCTATCGCCCAGGCTGGAGTGCAGTGGTGCAATCTCGGCTCACTGCAAGCTCCGCCTCCTGGGTTCTAATAATTCTTCTGCCTCAGCCTCCCAAGTAGCTGGTACTATAGGTGTGTGCCACCATGCCTGGTTAATTTTTGTATTTTTGGTAGAGATGGGGCTTCACCACATTGGCCAGGCCTGTCAGAAAGTCCTGACCTCAGGTGATTTGCCCACCTCAGCTTCCCAAAGTGCTGGGATTACAGGCGTGAGCCACTGCGCCTGGCACTATTCTTGTAATTTTGTCCTGAGTGCTCATGTCCTTTGTCTCTTTGAATTTACTATATTGGTTTATTGAATATCAAGTAGACAAGTCCCATTAAGCAGGATTCTTATATTTCCAAGATCATCTCATTACTCCATTCAACCCCAAATTAGCAAGCCATTTATCCCCTTGTTTCTGAACCCTGTTCACTTAATAGTCTCATAAACATCCATCCATTGCAAAAAGGACTCAAATTGTTCTCACTTCCATTTTTAGTTGATTCATTGCTATCCAAGTAGTGATTTGTCTGGGGGAGTCATTAGCAGAGAACTGTGCCCTTAAATTTAGTTTTATAGTTGGATTCTGCTAGTTAATATCTCTCTCTGTCATTCTCACATTGCAACAAATGACTATGGGTTTCTGTCTTAACCTAAAATCTAGGTTAGAAATTTGGTTTTATCTGAATAAGATATTAATAGGTAATGTGAGAAAAATAATTTACTGAAACTTTTATCATCTAAGAATGACACTCGTGGTCACAAATATGTATGTAAGCAAGTGGAAAATTGGGCTGTAAATATATAAATTCTTAAAATATTATGTTTAGAGACAAGATTTTCCTTTTTTTTCTTTTTAGTAAAGTACTTTTGCAATGGTTGGAATGATTGTGACTCTTTTAAAAGTCACGTTGGAACTTAAACCCCAATGTGATAGCATTAAGAGGTGGAGTCTTTAGGAGATGACTAAGTCGTGAGGGAGGAGCCCCCTCATGAATGGGATTAGTGACCTTATGAAAGGGCTTGAGGGAGCTACCTAGCTCGGTTTTCTTCTTGTGCTTTTCTCTCTTTTCCATCATGTTAGGACACAGTGTTCAAGGTGCCATCTTGGAAGCTAGCAGCCCTCGCTAGACTACAAACCTGCTGGTCCCTTGATCTTGGACTTCCCACCCACCAGAACTGTGAGAAATACATTTTTGTTCTTTACCCATTACCCAGTTTCAGATATTTTGTTATAACACCACAAATGGACTAAGATAGTATCTTACATACAGTGAGGTGCATATACCTTAAGTTACAACTTTGTACTATTGTTTTTTTGGTTTGTTTTTGAGATGGAGTCTTGTTCTGTTGCCCAGACTGGAGTGCAGTGGCAAGATCTTGGCTCACTGCAACCTCTGCCTCCCGGGTTCAAGTGATTCTCCAGCCTCAGCCTCCTGAGTAGCTGGGATTACAGGTGTCTGCCACCACACCTGGCTAATTTTTGTATTGTAGTAGAGATGGGGTTTCACCATGTTGACCAGGCTGGTCTCGAACTCCTGACCTCAAGTGATCCACCCACCTCGGCCTCCCAAAGTGCTGGGATTACAGGTGTGAGTCACTGCACCTGGCCAACTCCATAGTATTTACATATGTGCACACTCATGTGACCACCACTCAGCTCAAGATACAGAATGTTCCCATCAGCACAGAGGGCTCCCGCTTGCCCCTTTTCAGTTGCTGTCCCCTCAAAGTTAACCACAATACTGACCTCTGTCACCATGGGTTAGTTTCACCTGTTCTTGAACTTCATGTAATTGGAATCATTCAGTATGTGCGCGTTTGTGGCTGGCTTCTTCCATTCAACATAATCCTGTGAGATTTAGCCATGTTTTGGGTACTGGTAGTTGTTTATTTTTCTGGTTGTGTAGTTTTACATATTTCATTTATTACCCTTCTATTTTTATGTCTAACTCAGTGTCTTGTGGAGTCTATTGGTCCTTTTTAGGAAGATTGATATTAAACATCTTCTTATCAATGGAGCTTAGCACATTTTTAGGGAGAGCTGGTTGAGATCAATGCTCATGCCAAGCCTCAACATCCTGGGCTCAAAGTGATACCCCAAGGTAAGACCGTTGAGTAGCTAGCACCAACGCCACATGCCACAACAGCCCAGCTATTTTAAGTTTTTTTTTATAGAGACCAGGTCTCATATGTTGCCCAAGGACTGATCTCAAACTACCTGGGCTCAAGCAATCCATTCTGCCTTGGCCTCCCAAAGTGTGGGATTACAGGCATGGGGCCACCTGACTGCCCAGTTTTTGTTACCCCGTATATAGTTCTTGCGCGACAGCTCTGGTCTGCGACACCAGGCCCCTTGTCTCTAGACCTAGGTCCTCAGAGTGCGGATGCGCTCCCCCAACACCAACAGGGCCACCTGGATGTCCCAGTGACACGAGCCGTATGACCCAATGAGAGCGGTGCTATGCACCGTGTGTTGATCTGCAGGTGCATGGTGGTTTTGGGCATGGACCAACCAGGAATGCGGCCAACAGTCTATGTGACACGATGGCCACATAGCGGTCCACCAGGACTTGCGGTGTTCTCCAGTTCGTTGCCCAGTGTGCGCTCCATAGGAGGGCAGAACTGTGCCGGAGGCCAATTCTCATGGCGCTTGCTGGCCTGGTCAGAGTAAACACAAAGGTCATCAGGGGGCAGCCATGCAGTCAGCTCCAGGCATCCCCAGGATCTCAGGCCCTTGAAGGGTACCTGGAACATTGAGGCACAGGGAGAAGCAACTGGCCAGAACACACACCCAGCTCCCCACACACTCTAGAGGGTTTCAGGTCTCTGCCTCTCAGGACCCCAGACTCCCCTGATTCAGCCTCATCTTCATTCTGACTCAAGTACCCAGAATTTGCCTTCATTTCCCAATCCGAATTGGAAAGAACATCTCAGGTCCTTTGCTTGAAGACCTGGCCAGAGCTGGGCCAGCGACTACAGACACCGGAAGGAGGCGAGAAGGCCACACACGCTTTCCCTTGTCTGGGGGCCCACACACCAACATTGCCCACCACCGCTGCAACCTGAGGAGCACAGCCAAATAGACACTCCAAGAAAATGGGAAAGGTTGATGAACGGCGGACACGCACCCAACTTTAATGAGTTGATGAATTCAATTTGCTAATATTGTTGGGAAGATTTTTGCATCGATATTCATAGCATGATATGGCCTGTAGTTCCCTGTTGGATTATACTTTGCGTTGGTATCAGAGTAATACTAGCTTTGTAGAATGAGTTTGGAATAGTTTGGGTAAGGTCTCTATTTTTGGAATAGTTTGGTAGCGTGGTATGAGTTTTTCTTTAATGTTTGGTAGAATTCAGCATTGAAGCATCAGTCCCAGGCTTTTTTTGCTGGGAGACTTTTTATACCAGTTCGATCTCATATTTGCTACTGTTCAGGTTTGGATTTTCATCATGGTTCAATCTTGGTGTACTGGATGTGTCTAGCAATGTATCCATTTTTAGTAGATTTCCTATTTCTTTTGCCATATAGTGCTTATAATAGCCACTAGTGATCCTGTGAATTTTTGTGATATCAGTTGTAATGTTTCCTTTTTCATCTTTGATTTTATTCACTTGAGTCTTCTCTCTTTTTTTCTTAGGCTAAAAGTTTGTCAGTGTTGTTTATCTTTTCCAGAAACCAACTTTTCTTTTCATTGATGCTTTTTTTCTTCATTTCCATTTCATTTATTTCTGCTCTGATCTTTATTATTTCTTTTCTTCTACTAATTTTGGATTTGGTTTGCTCTTGCTTTTCCATTTCCTTAAGATGCATTGTTAGGTTGTTTATTTGGTGCTTTTCTACTTTTTAAAAGTAGGTGTTAAAAAAAAAAAAGTAGGTGTTAACAGCCATAAAATTCCTCTTAGTACTGCTTGTGTCGTATCCCGTAGGTTCTGACATGTTGTGTTTCCATTATCATTTAAGAAATGTTTCAATTTCCTTCTTGATTTCTCATTGATCCCACTGGTCATTCCAGGGCATATTATTTAATCTCCATGTGTTTGTATAGTTTCCAACATTTCTCTTGTTACTAACTTCTAGTTTTATTCATTGTGATCAGAGAAGATGTTTGACATTATTTCACTTTTCTCTAATGTTTTAAGACATGTCATGTGGCCTAACATATGGTCTATCCTTGAGAATGATCCATATGCTGAGGAAAAAAAAAAATGTGTATTCTGTAGCCCACGGGAGAAGACACCCACCCCCACTCTGCTGCAACACACAGCGCTTTGCTCAGGGATGCGGCAGTGGTGTGCTCTCGTTACCCAAGGGGCTCTCTGTCAGGCAGGGAACAGAGTCTGTTCTGTAGTGTTTGACATTTTCTGTGGTGCAAATATTCCATGGCCGATTTCAAGCTGCCACCGTCTTCTCAGTCTGGGCTTGTTTGGACCCACCCTTGGGAAGGCTTTCCAGGTATTTGAAAGGCTGTGGGTGTTGTGATCTAAAGTGTATCTTTATTAGATACACTCCAAGCCCAGTTATGCTATAGTTCTTGCAGACTCATAGAGGAACTGCCTTGCTGGTCTCGGATAAGATCTGGAAGAATTCTCTGGGCTACCAGGCAGCAGAGACTCTTATTCTCTACCTGTAACTGTAATTTCTCTCCAAAAAATAGTCAGTCGCTCTCTCTCTCTCTCTCTCTTTCTCTCTCTCACACTCTCTCTCTTCCTCCCTCTGTCCTTCCCTCCCTCCCTTCCTTTCTCTCTCTCTGCTGAGCCACTTGGAGCTGGGGGTGGGCTGACATAACATCCCTATGGCCATCACCACTGGGACTGCACTGGGTCAGACCCAAAGCCAGCAAAGCACTGGGTCTCACTCAAGGCCCACTGTCGGCTGGGCACGGTGGCTCAAGCCTGTAATCCCAGCACTTTGGGAGGCCGAGACGGGTGGATCACGAGGTCAGGAGATCGAGACCATCCTGATCTACACGGTGAAACCCTGTCTCTACTAAAAAAATACAAAAAACTAGCCGGGCGAGATGGCAGGCGCCTGTAGATCCCAGCTACTAGGGAGGCTGAGGCAGAGAATAGGTAACCCCGGAGGCGGAGCTTGCAGTGAGCCGAGATCGCACCACTGCACTCCAGCCTGGGCGACAGAGCGAGACTCCGTCTCAAAAAAAAAAAAAAAAAAAAGGCCCACTGTCAACACTACCTGGCTATTTCCTATGTTCACTCGAGGCCCTGGCAACCTAGTCAGCAGGTGGCAAAGCCAGCCAGACTTGTGTCTTTCCCTTCAGGGCAATGAGTTTCCTGAGGCCCTAGTAGGTCCGGAGATGCTGTCTGAGAGCCAGGGACTGGAGTAAAAAGCCTTAGAGATTTACCTGGTGCTTTATTCTAAGGTGGCTGAGCTGACACTGAAACCATGAGACAAAGTCCTTCCCACTCTGCCTTTCCCTTTCCACAGGCAAGGAGCGCTCACCCTGTGGCCACCACCACAGAAGCCCACAGGAGTGCTGCAGAGCTACGTTGATGTTTACTTGGGGCCCAAGGGCTCTTAAGTCACTTGTGGTGAATGCTTCCAGGCCTGGGACTCACCCTTCAGGGCAGTGGGCTCCCCTCTGGCCCAGGGCATGCCCAGAAATGCTGTCTAATAGCCAAGGCCTAAAGTCAGTGACCACAAGAGCCCATTTGGTGCTCTCTACCCCAATGTGGCCAGGCAGGTACCTAAGCTGCAAGACAAAGTCCCTTTTAGCAAGCAAAAGAAATCTCTCACCTTAGCCACCAAAGCTGGGAATGTGCTGGGTCTCAGCTGAAGCCAGCCACCTTGCAGGAGGAATGATTAGTAGAGACTACTATGCAGCCATCTTGCTCTGCCCCTCCTCCCTCACTTCACTTTACCTCCTAAGAGCCCTGTTTCCAAATACAATCACATAGGGGGTTAGGGCTCCAAGCATGAATTTTTGGGAGACACAATTCAGTATATAGCATTTAGACTTGGGAAGAGGGAGGAAAAGAACATGCACAGGAAGGTCACAGTGTAAGCAACAGTATGGAGGTGGGGAAGTTCAGCTCATGGATAGAAAAAATTGATCCAATTAGGCAGGGCCCACAGGGTAGGGTGGTGAGAAGTGGGCCACATCAGAAAGAACCTTGAATGCCAGGCCGAGGTGGGAGGCATTTCCTGTTGCGTAGAAGGTGCCATGAGGTGGTAGGGAGGATAACATGATGAAAGGATATTTGGGAGGATGGAACTGGCATTAGTGATGGGTAGGGGTAAGGAGTGAACAAAGCTGGAAGCCAGGAAACTGGACACGTGACCCAGAGTTCAGGCTTAGGCTGTTCAAAGGCAGTTTCCACACTGAGTTCCAATGTGGATACAAGCATGCAGGGGGTAGATGATTTAGAAAAGCAAAACAATTTCCTTCCCATTACAGTTTCCCAGCTGCGTTAATCACCAGAGTCCTATAAATCAGACAGTTCACCTGCCCCAAACTGTGTCCCTAGAAGCTGTGACCCAGAGGGAGCCCTTGTCCAGCTGTAGCCGTGGGACACTGCAGCCTGAGCAGGACTGCACCTGTTCCCTCCCAGGAGCCTCATCTCTGGCCAGGCTTTGGCTTCAAATGCCCTCAGCTTTGGCTTCAAAATCTGTTGGGTCAGATTCATGAGAGCTCTGGCCTTGTTTGGGTCAGGGATTCTTAAATAGCTTTTTTCAAGCAGGCAATAGATCAACTCTGCTGGCTTACCTCTAAGAACTGGCTACAACTCACAGAAATCTGTTATACTCATAGTTACAGCTTCATTATATGGAAAGGATACAGATTAAAATCAGCCAGGGGAAGAAAGGCGTAGGGCTGAGTCCAGGAGGGCACCAGGCATGGAGTGTCCATTATGCCTTCCCCATGCAGTCAGAGTGCATTACCCTCCCAGCTTTGCTATGTGCCAATACACACGGAGTACTCTCAGCCAGTGAGGCTCCCTCAAGCCTCAGTGTTCAGGACTTTTACTGGAACTTCATCACAGAGGCATGCTTGATTGTCCATGTGGCTGCTCTCAGTTTCCAGTGTCCAGTCCTTCCAAGGGTGACCTAAAGCCTGGACTCTAAATCACATAGTCGCTTTTCCTGGCCTGGCTAGTCCCTACCCTAAATCTTATTATTAGACCATCCATCATGAGCCAAGATCCCCAGGCAAAGATATCAGGTATTACATGTTGATGGTTGCCTCCCAGGAGTCTAGGACAAAGGCCAGACCTCTTTTTGGTCAAGGTTAATATATTTTTTTTTACTATACAACATGCCATCATTCTGTTATTTTTTCTGTTTTGTCTTCAAAATAACCCTAATTGGTGGGTAAGGATGTTTGTTATTATAAACAAGAGGGAAGACGCTTGGGCAAGGTTGCACAGTTCATCCTGGACTCATGGTACAAGACTCTTTCCACTCTCTGAGAGCCCCGAGTCCTGAGAAGAAGATGGAAACAAAGTGTGTATGTGTGTGTGTGCATGTGTGTGTTTGTGTGTGTAAATGCATATCTAATGAGTATGTGTGGATATGTGTATGTCTCTGTGTGTATGTATACATGTGGATGTCTGTGTGTCTATGTGTGTGTTTGTGTGTGTGTGTGTATACAGTGGTGCACACCTGTAATGCCAGCTACTCAGGAGGCAGACAGGGGAAGATCACTTGAACCCAGGAGTTTGAGAGAGAGAGAATGTTTCAATGATCTGTTTCTTGCAGTTAGAAGGAAACACCTGGGGCTGGGCATAAAGAAACAAAGCACAGCATAAAGAGGCAGAGAAATGTCTAATAAAAACAAGTGACCAAGAATTAATTAGTTCATCTATAAAGAAATGTAGCACTTTAGCAGCAGATTAAAACTGGAAGATAATTTCCTCTAGAACCCTGATAATCTTTGTGAGAAAACTCTTGGCCACATATGTTAATTGCCAAAACTCACAGGGCCCTGTGCAACAGAACTGAGGAGTAAAACCATCTTTTTAAAACTCACTATGCTACAAGCAGCATTCAACTCTTTCTCAACCAAGACTTCACAAACCTATCTCCAGCTTCCAGATGGTGAGGGAAGGTGTGATGAGATTTTATGATAAATTGTGCCTGTCTCTGAGCCCATCTCCCCCTATTGAAGAGAAGGAAAATGAGGCGAGTGCCTTACAGCCCTGCTGACAAAAGTCACAAGAGAAGCAAATGATTATTATTTAAAACCAGAGACACCTATAATTTATTCATGAATGCCACACATTCTATATTAGATCTTCCATTTCAATTTACTTGTATTCTTTGAAGCAAATTTATAAGATTCAACTTATTCAGAAAATGCTCTCAAGTAAATAGAAGAAAACACTTTAACCACAGGAAGTATCATGCTACACAATATGGTGTAGTGGTGAAGGGTGCAGGCTCTAAAACCAGAAAACTACAGGTTCAAGTCCTGGCTCCACCACCTTGGGAAAGTTATGTGGTCTCTCTGTGCCTAAATTTCTCCATCTAAAATGTAGGGATGACAATAATAGTGTCTATTTCACAGAGTTGGTTTGATGAAAATAATATACGTAAAGCACTTTGAACAGCAGTTAGTGCTATGTAAGTGTTTGCTATAGTTATTTTAACATTTCAGATATAAATAAAATACCCTATATTCAGATAACAGAGGTCCCTAAATGATACATGATGAAGAGCTTTGGGTTTCTTAAATTCCATCAGTTTTGGAGGGAAAAAAATACCACATGAAGAAGAGCAACTGAAAGCAGGCGTGAGAAGGAAGCTTGGCTTAAGATTGGGGGGGCTTGGATGGTGATTATTAGGCTTGTCTT